>NW_005842773.1:587524-592136 GCF_000455745.1 Alligator sinensis
GGGGGGGCACATTTTTTGTGAGTCAGACAGCCTGTGTCCTGAGCCCCAAGAACACACAGATGAGGATGAGAGGTAACACCATAGGGGCAAGTGTAGATGTTCCCATTAGGTGACAGTGCCACTGTACTCAACACTGATTAAACCTCATCTAGAATATAGTATGCAGTTCTGGGCTCCACATTTTAAAAAGGATGTGGAAAAGTTGGAGAGCGTCAAAATGCTAGTGACAGAAATGATAAAGGGCTGGTATAGTTTGCCTTCCAAAAAGAGATTGAGAGAAATAGGCATGTTCAGCTTGCAGAAAAGGCACTTAAATGGAGACATGATAGCAGTCTAGCACAGGTTTATGGAAGAGATTGGCTGGGTAGGATGGCAGAAAGGGGAGTTCTAGTTTTCTAGTTCAGGTATGTGATGGGTACAGTTGTGCTTGATTCCCGGGTTGTAGTACAGAGTGGAGGACATTTGGTTTTCCCATGCCTCTGGGGCTTGCTGGTTGTCACATGGTCCTGGGAAGGAATTTTTTCTCCTTCTACTCCTCCAGGTTTTTTTGCCTTCCTCAGATGAACTGTGTTGGATGCAGCCAAGGCTGGGGATTTTGACTGGCATGCACCAATGCTCCAGCTGGGACTTAAACCTGGAGGTTCCTGAATAGACAGTCTTCCTCCTCTTCTCAAGGTCAGAGCAATCATCACATCTGGAAGGAAGGAATGTTACCCCAGTCAGACTATCATAGACTATGGGGGGCCTTGCCTTCTGTAGTAGAAAGCATGATTCTTTTACTTGGATCTCTTAAGTGTGTTTTAAAAATCTACTTCCTGACTTTGCAGTGGCAGGATATTAACACATGACCTCATCCTCCTGACTTACCTGTGGAATGTTAGGATGTTCCTGCTGTCTTCAGACATTGTGACTGGTTGTTGCACCAGAGGGCTGTTCATGTAGTTTTTGCCTGGAAGAGGCTGGATGGACATTTGTCTAGGATGGTTTAAATAGGAAAGATCCTGCCTTGAGTCAGAGTTTGGACTAGACAACTTCCTGTCCTACTTTTCTATGATTCTACACATTCCAACTGCTCTGCACATGTAATGTAAAATTGGTTGAGGATCTTAATCAAACCAGCCTCCTGATGTAGGTTTCACTAAGAAGGAAAAGTAAAATCACATTTGAAGTCACTTTAGGAGATTTAAGGTTATGTATGCTAAAGTTGAAATAGTTACACATTTGACTGAATGTTTTACACTCCATGATCCTCTAAAGCTAAAGGATAGTTAAGAACACTAAACCAAATCACTTTGGGCATTTTACTCTGGGATGCGGCACTGGGCACTTTAATTGGCAAACCGTGCTAATTAAAAGCACCAGTGTGTCACATGTATCAGCATCTCTGGGTGTCCCCGCCCTGAAAAAATGGCAGTGGGGCGCTTTGAACTAAAGCTTATTGAATGTGTTTTATTTCAAGGCACTCCACTGCCATTTTTTCAGTGCAGGGACACACAGGGGCACGATACAAGTGATGCAGAAGGCTGCTGGAGCGTGTCAATTTCCCTGCTGAAGCATGTCAATTTCCAATTAATTGAGTCTGCTCTGACACGCTGGGTTTCCAGCATGTTGGAGCAGGCTCCCCACATGTCTATAGGAACCCTTTAGTTTTCAGTCACCCTTAACTGCTTTTTTGGCTTTAACTCTGTGCTGCTTTAAGTACTTTACCTTTAAAGGTGTCCTTAAGCACTTAAAGGTGACCTACAAAGGAGAAAAAAAATGTGCTTATGCCCTTTGCTTTCTTCTTTATGACATTTTTTAAAAAGGACTCAAAAGGGCTTATATGGCAGGAAGTGTTTCACAGCCCCAGTATTTGAAGTTCTAGCTAGTTTTGGAGAGTGTGATTTTCAGAGATGTTGAGTATATTTTCACTTCAAATTCAAGGGAAGCTCTAGTTCTTACACTTCTGGAAATTAGGCTCATCTCAAATATCTTTGGTCTCTTTGCTAATGGATAAATGATGGATATGACTTCGTTTCAAAAGAACCAGCAGAAATTGCACTGAGAGCTGTGGTTTTGCATATTATTCCTGCCTTGGTGTTTATATGCTCTATCTTCTTTCCTCAGAAGCACTTTCTATTCAGCTATCAGACCTCTGTGCCATTCAGACAGAGTACTGAAAAATTATTAAATATCTGTTCACAAGCACCGGCTGGTGGCATCTGGATGTCATTGCCTTGCCTTTTTTGTCCTCCTGCCATATCTTCTTTGGAGAGAATCACAGAATCACAGTATACAGAGGACTCATATGGCATGTCCCCACAAGCAGGAACGTGCATTTCCCCAGGGACAAATGGCAGCTGCACAATATGTATGGCTGCTTCTTGTCCCCAGGAAATGTCCATGCATGCATGCTCTGGCAAACAGCACATGGGTGGGGTAGGGGAGGCTGGGGCCAGCACCATAGCTGGCTCCAACAGCCTTACCTGGGGTCCTGAGAGCCTCCAGAGGCTGCAGCCACAGCAATCCAGCAGCACAGAGCCTGGCTGGCAGTCAGAGCATGGCTCCAGCTGGCCAGACTCCAGGTTCCAGCAGCACACACTGCTGCCATGTGCATCACCATGCTTTTTTTAAGGTGTGGGTTTTTTTGACACCAAGATCTCTCAGTGTCAAAAATAAATTCCATGCTGCAAATAGGCAGTATGAGGAATGCCTGCATAGCTGGTTTGTGGCACTGCAGATGGGTCTGCAGCACTGCATACGGCAAGTTCACACTCATCTAGATGCACCCATAATGAATAAAAAAAGAAAAGAAGAGACTGAAAAACCAACAGTGAAAGAACAACAAAATATGCAAGTACCTACTAAATCTTCTGCATTTAAGGTAAAGAAAACATGCATCTCTTTGCCATAGCATCTAGAAATTCCAGACCAGTAGTCTGAAATTCCTCTGTTGTTGCTGGCCTTCTGAATAGCACAGCAGTAAGAGTCTATTTTCTGTCACTGAAAGAAGTTATACCAACTCTTTTCATGGATAAAATCAGTGGCATAATAAGTGGGGTTTGCACCCTGGACAAACCCTGCAGCAGAGCTGTGGGAGCCACACATGGGCTTCAAGAGCAGAGGGAAGAGTGGAGGTAGGAATCATACAAAATCAATCCCCGACTGCTGCTGCCACCTCATGCTCTGCCCACTCCAGCTCTTGATCACCATGAGCTGCAGCTGTCCCAAGTTGGCTTCCAGAGCTGGTGCCCCCATTCACCCCTAGTTGCACTACTGAATGAAATAACATATCCTGAATGAACAAATGTCAGAATGGAAGACAAAAGATATCTCTTTAGTATCTATTTTCATTTCTTTTCATGTAGTAACGTTTGGGATACTGGTGGCAAATTGTCACCAACCATCCGTGAGATAGACCTATTATAGTTAAAACAAGTGGAGATGACTGCCTAGGAAATGACCTGCTTGGTGGCACGGAAGCGGAAAGGGATCTTGGAGTCCTAGTGGACTCCGAGATGAACATGAGTTCTCAGTGTGACAAAGTCATCAGAAAAGCTAATGGCACTTTATCGTGCATCAGCAGATGCATGACAAACAGAACCAAGGAGGTGATACTTCCCCTCTATCGGGTGCTGGTCAGACCGCAGTTGGAGTACTGCGTGCAGTTTTGGGCACCGCACTTCAAGAGGGATGTGGATAACCTGGAGAGGATACAGAGAAGGGCCACTCACATGGTTAAGGGCTTGCAGGCCAAGCCCTATGAGGAGAGACTGAGGCACCTGGACCTCTTCAGCCTCCGCAAGAGAAGGTTGAGAGGCAACCTTGTGGCTGCCTATAAGTTCATCACGGGGGCACAGAAGGGAATTGGTGAGGTTTTACCCACCAAGGCGCCCCTGGGGGTTACAAGAAATAATGGCCACAAGGTAGCAGAGAGCAGATTTAGACTAGACATTAGGAAGAACTTCTTCACAGTTAGAGTAGCCAAGGTCTGGAATGGACTCCCAAGGGAGGTGGTGCTCTCCCCTACCCTGGGGGTCTTCAAGAGGAGGTTAGATAGGCATCTGGCTGGGGTCATCTAGACCCAGCACTGTTTCCTGCCTATGCATCGGACTCGATGATCTATTGAGGTCCCTTCTGACCCTAACATCTATGAATCTATGAGTGAATTTCTGACCCATTAACATCAGTGCCGCTCCCACTATATTCGATGGAATCAGGATATCACCCTAAAATTATAAAACCCTTTGTCTGTCTGTCTGTCCATAACACTTTATTCGCATTCTGATTGGTTATCTGAAACAACCAATCAGAGTGCTCCAACAGCGTTCCAGACAGGCAGCGGCAGTGGTGCACTGCCATGATGATGGGAACGGAGGACTGGCCTCCCCCCTCCCTTAGCCCTGCTCCCTGGAGAACATGGTGGCAACAGAGTGGGGAGGCGAGGCCCTGGACCCAAAGCAGGGTGGGGGGAGCAGGCCCAGCCCCGCAGTGGCAGGGTGGAGGGCCAGGGAAGTGGGCCCAGCCCCAGCCCCAAAGCGGTGGGGAGGGAGGGTGGGGGGAGTGGGCCCAGTCCCGAAGCAGCAGGGGTGAGAGGGCAGAGTGGGCCTGGCCCTGGTCCCAAAGCAGCAGG
>NW_005842773.1:592146-611830 GCF_000455745.1 Alligator sinensis
AGTCCTGAAGCAGCAGTGGGGAGAGGAAAAGCGGCCCTGGCCCCAAAGTGTTGAGTGGGGAGGGAGGGAATGAGCCCAGCCCCGAAGCAGTGGTGGGGCCCAGACACAGGCCTCTGTCCTCGCCTGCCACCCACCCCACATCATTCTTGATGGACAATTTGTTAGTCAGCGCATATTTGCTTAAGATTGTTAATACCCTACATATGCAGAACAGGCCATCAGCCAAGCTTAGTCAATAAAACTCTCTCAACACATTAACATTTACCCTCATGTGTAAAAAAACGTTCCTGTCCTTCTAAGGGAAGTCTATTGAGAAAGAGATAATAAAAAAAGTCCAGTTTAAAGTCCTTGGATTCCAGAATTTGTCCTTATCCCTGAGTGCCAATCTGCATGTGAACTGGATACAACATTAATGGCTGATGATTTTTCAGGGATAAGCAAAAATAAAGTGACCTATCTAATTCCTTTAACTATTTTTCATGACGTGTTGATTAGAGGTACTTTGACTCAACTGTGGGGTATTCCAGGAATAGATGAAGCATCCCTTTAGTATGAATATTAGTTACTCTAGTGGGTTCACAGAAAACTGTCATGTTGGGGGGAGCCAGCAAATTTCTACTTTGTCATTCACTATCATTGTGTCTATGTGAAGTAGAATTCGATAGACTTTATGCAAGGGACATAAAATCTGAGAAGTTTTACATTGTAGTTTGAAAACAAAAATTTGCTCTATCTTTGAGAGATTCCAGATTTTTCTCTTTAAACTGGGCCATTTGAGGGGGCAAGAAAGAACAAAATCACAAATAAAAATTGCAGCTGGTTCCAACTAAAAATATCAGGTTCAGAACACAATCATTCTGCTATCCTGGGATGACATAACAACTTCATTGAAACCAATGGCTCACCTCCACTGATGCCAGTATGGCCACAATTTTAGCCTGAGTCACAGAAAAATGAATCAGGCTGAAACGTGTTAGCATCAACTCAACAAGCGAAAGCCCAAAGGTGTTTTTGGGGAAAGAGGTAAGGAGGGAAAGGGACCTAGAGAAGCAAGACAGCAGAAGAAAGTGATTAAGACTGCATGTTTATTTTACAAACTGTTTTCTAGTGTCGCAGCCGTCTGCGGAGGGTTCGGGATTGAGAGTATGGTCGAGGGTAGAAAGGTAAGAAAGGTTTATTGACTTAACAAAAACACGACTATGCATAGTATACTAAGACAGATAATGACAGACAATAATAATTGGCAGTCCTTTCTGATGCCTGATGTATGACAAGTTTCTCTTTCCACAAAGCTCAGCGAAGTCAGGCCTCCCCGATCAGTGCTGTCTGAGAGGCACCAGGAAGGACCCTGGTATTCAATCCTTGGGCTCCTCGAGATCCACAGGCCCACTGATCCAGGTCAACAGCTAATTAGTCCCTTTCACAGAGCTGTATCTTCCTTCTGGATGATTTCCAGATGTGTCAGCCAATTTATAACGTCTGAGCTGTGCTGATAACTTACAGCCATTCAGATTCTTTTTACTTCAACTGTCCTTAGACTGACCAATAGCAATACAAGCCTTGCATGACAAGGTTAATTTTAACTATGCCACAGGACCTTCCTACTTCAAGGCTTTGCTAAATTTACTAGGCCTCATACTACATACAAGGCCTTACTACATTTTAGACTTTAATTAGGCTCTTAGCAACAACATATAGCTTAATATCTGAACAAATGACAGAAAAAACACTTGGTTTAATCTTCATAGAGCCTTCAGCAAGCACCTTTATCACACAGACTTTATTTTAGCTGTCACATTCTAGTCTCAAATTTTTACTGCCTCTGGATTCTCAGGTAGCAACAGAAGTTTGTTGTGTGTCCTTTACCTCCAAAAGCCAACACAGATAATGACTGAATAATTAACCAAGGTAAACCAATGCACTTAAAGAAGTGACATTGGTGATTCAGTGTGCGCCACTCCTTCCTCTGACTCAAACCTGAACCAATATCCTAACTGGATTTTAAGATGCTTTCTTTTGATTAAGTTACAAAACTAAAACACTAACTACTAATAGTCAATAGAATCCTATGGCATATCTTACCAGAGTAAGGGTCTGTTGTTGCAGTCATATTCCAGGTAGGTATATTCTTGAGCTATCTACATTCCCTGATTCTTTACTTCCTGTTTACCAGCCTTAGTAACAACAAAACAGTTGCAGAATCCCATTCAGAACAGGCCACATTTCTCTGTAAAAAGGGGGATGCAGGAGCCACAATTGGCATTGCAGGGGTTGCTGCAATCCCCCACTTACAGCACCTTCTCTCACCTGGGTGGGCAGACCATGCCACAGGGATTTTGTTTTTGTCCCTGAATCAGGTATGTATCTACCCCTTCCTCTTCCCCCCAGCTCTCAACACCCTCTCCCTTTCCCTCCATGTTCTCCCTTCTTCTCCCATTCCCACTCCTCTGTACTTATACCTCTGGGCTCAAGAAGAGGAAATCCACTTGCTAATGGCTCAGTCCCAACCACTCCTGATCCACTCCAGCCAGGGCCAAGATAAGCAGCTGTATGTGGAGCTGAGCTCAGCTTTGTACAGCAGCAGTGACAGGTAGGTTTGCTCTTCACTGTGCCTGGTCCTGGGTTGGCAGAGAACAACCAAGGGACAAAGCAAGGAGAGAAGACACATGCCACTGGCACTGCTGTCCATGTAGGCTGGCTGGAGCACGGGCAGTGTCAGCAGCAGGTGGTGGAAGGAGGCAAGTGGGACAGGGTGACATACCAGTAAGCACAGAGGGAAAGGAATGGGATGCCAAGAGGGCTGTGTTCTTACCTGCTTTGGGACTTTAAGTCCCCAGCTGCTGCTATCATACTGTTATCTGAAAGGGAGCATGACCATGCCACTGCAACCCCTCTGAATCTGTTCCTGCTGGTAGGTAGAATTATGCCTGTAATTCAGGCCTAAACCTGAAATCTTGTATTCAAACAAATGTATGCAAGTTTTGCCATTAACTCAATGGAAGTAGGCTTGAAATGCGTGGGTGTGTCTACATGTGCAATTAATGTGCCTGAGTGTTACTGCACAGTAAATTCAGGTGTATTAAGCTTTGGTCGGGAAGATATCTACCCATGCTCCCTGCCAGGTGCAAATTTGTGCCTAACAGAACATCAGGTCTAGGGATGCTCCTGCCCCACTTTGCCCCCCTGCAGCAACCAAGGGGAGCTGCAGACTCTGGCTGCAGCTCCCTGAGGGGGCCAGCCCTGGGCTGGCAGGTGACAGAGAGGCATCCTGAGGCTGGCAGGGGGCTCAGGGTGAGCAGCCTCAGGCTGGCAGGAAATGTTGTTCTGGAAGCCATTGGCCAACACGCTGTAGACACTTCTTGCCCTCCCCTACCCTGAAGGCACTCACTGACCACCTCCTCCTCCAGCACACCCAGTAGGGCATCTGGGTGGCCACTGATGGCCCCAGGCCCGCAGTGCAACCCCAAGAATACTCACACTATGGATAGTTTGCAAGAAGCACCAAACTCAAACTTTATTGCCCTCCACTTCACAACAGACTCCCTCGTGCCCTCCCCAACAAAAGCCTCCCTCCTTTCCACCCTTGGTCAGCTGCCCCGGCAGCTGGCAGTTTCTCCAGCCACATGGCAGAGACAGTTTGTTGGCTGCCTCAGGCTAGTCCTTTATTGGTGGGGCACGCCGGAGTTAGGGAGGGGTGTGGTGTTGGGAGGGAAGGAGGGAGAAAGTCTGCTGCTGGGGTGCAGTTTGCACCCAACCTCAGAATCTACATATGTGCTACTGTGAATTAGTTAACGTGCTGTTTATCTAGTACCTGTATGTGTTGGTAGTAACAAACAGTGCATTAGACTAATTTAATGCACAGTAAATGCCACGCACATGTAGACACTGATTCTTTACTGTGCATTAGATTAGTCTAATGCGCAGTAAAGCATCTCGTGTATTTTGATGCAGAAAGGACAGAGACATATTATCCCCTACCCTGTACCTGCTCAAATCACTGATTTCACAGGTCAGCTGAGGATTTTATTTATGTGAATCCAACTGCAAGGTTAGTCCAAACACTTGCATGTATGCTTAGGGATGCACTGAGTATCTCCAATGAAATCAATTAAATTCTTCAAAAAGGTATAAAATGAAGGCTTTACATGCAAGTCACTAATTCTTGCTGGTGTAACAGAGAAAGACATTAAAAGCCTTTTTGTATCCACTGCCACCAATCTTTGTGTCGTCTGCAAATGGTAATGAGCAGAGAGTTTATATTTCCTTCCAGATAATTTATTAAATAAATTGAATTGAATCAGTCCCTGCAGAATTCCAGTAGGGCCATCCCCCATTTTACAGTACTATCCCACTGATGTCTGCTTTTTAAGAGCCCCATTCCTAATCCATTTAACAAGTCTTCTGGGCTCCCTGTCTTTTGCACCAAAAAAGTAACAGATACAAAAAAGGGAATCACCATGTTCCACCAGCATATTCTGTTACAGGCCCATAGTTCAGAATTTGTTATGATGACCATCTACAGGAAATGTAAAGTAATTGGTAACTGCTAAAAAGTTAGTATATTCATGCCAATGCACTCATATGCACTCACATGCATGCTTAAAACAAAACCAAACAAAAACCCATACACAGCCATCCCTGAGATTCATTCACATAAGGAACATGTGCCTCAGCCACTGTCAGAAAGCAGTGACAAAACCTCTTTTCTCCAATACAGTATCCCTGCCATATCACCATTTGTATTGCACAAAGGAGCAATGCAATCTCTGAGCTGCAGCTATGTGCTAAACAGCAACAAGTACCTTTTTATATTATGAAACTTTTTTTTTTAATTAGCAAAAGTCCACCTGCTTTGGACTATTTATATCCTTGTTCCCAATGCTAATTTTAATAGCCAATGCATAAACCACCTCAACAAAGATGTGTAATGGAAATACTGACAGACCTTTGACTATAACATCACAAACAGCAGCACTATAGCAACCTCTGTACAAGTTCCTATGCCCAGAGAATTTCAATACAGCATTGTCTCCTGGGAATGGTATATTCCAGTCCTACATTTCCTATGAGGCATTGTTTCAAAGTAACAATTATCTGGATACCGAAGGATAAAGCTAGATCATTATATGAACATTTTAATTAGAAGCATGTCTTGTGAAAGATTCAGAATGGAGAAAGTAGAGAAACTTATTTGAGGTTCCATCCATGAAAAAAGTGTGGAAAGAACTCTAAAATATTTTCCAGTCATAGAAAAGATAATTGGATGAAGTGAAGGGGAAACAAATTCAATGTGATAAATGTAATAGATATTTATTGCTACAGAGGATTAGTTGAAATTACCTTCAAGCATGAGCTTTATGCTAGAAATGATAATTTGATAAGTGAAACCTGCTTTTCCTTTTTTATTATATTAACTTCTCTTATTGTGATGCACCATACAAGGAAAAAAATCATATTATGTATTGGCTGAACTATGGAATAACCTTGAAAGTATGCTACAGAATTTCTGTTTCTTTTTTTAGGTCTCCACAATGAGACCATTACTGTAGTAATAAAACTATGTAGGAGATTAGACTGATGCAGAACACAGTATGTGACCTTTTCTTCATGGAGAGAATACTGCTGTGGCATCAGCTGACCAGGATTCTAGAGAATAAATCAAAATATCCAAGGGTAAAAAGTGGTGCTTAAAAAAAATTAAATTTACCAAGTGTGAGTATTCTTTATTCAACTATAAATTAAGCAGTCTTTCAAGCTATATTTTATTATTATAATATAAACATTACATTATTATATTATAAATATTTCCTACACACAATGCATGTACACAAGCACAAGCAGATACACACACACACACTATTGGCAACATTCATTTCACTTCTGCACTGATCTTTGGCAGAAGGTTGTAGTAAATTTCACAGTTATAGTGAAGGGATTTTCATTATTTACAATAGAAAAAAAGTCTTATATTCTGTCTATATTAAACTGATCAGAGAGGTAAGTATCAGGACTACTAGAGAAAATACAAAGTTCAAATATGGTCTCTGAATTGGTATGTGGGGATTTTTTTTCAGTAAATTTTAAGTCTTTCTTCTTGTTATAACATTTAGAGACCTTTCTGCACTACTTCAGGCAAAAATGCAAACAATAATTTTGCTGAAATAAGAACTACTGAATAAGGACATAATCTACATTTTTCTGTCTGAAACAGACCTGGTGATGTGTTTAGGTATATTGGATTTTTCTTATATTTGAATTCTCCACGAGATGAACATATACCCAGATGCAGTCTACAGACACCACAAGTTTACTCTCACAGTGTTAGTACCAAGTTTTACATATACCCACAACAAAGCAAATGGATGAAATCCTGAAACATGATCATTTCCTTTTCCCACCCCGACTCCCTACTGAGATCTTCTTCATTATGCATCAGATCACAAAATTATTTCAGCCTATTACTAAGGGCTTGTCTGCAATGCCTCAATATAGATATTGCAGAGTAATTATTGTGAGAGTTATTTCAGCATAAACCCTAAAGCAGGCAGTCCAATGCCAGATTAAGAATGCCATTCTCTGATTTAGCTTAATCTACTTCCAAAGTGTCCTCACAAGGGCTTATTCTGGTCTACCTATTGTGGGAAATTTCCAAATGTAGACCAGCCCTAAGGCATACAATATCTGGTAAGGACATAAATTTGTTCCCTATATGTTTTCAGCAAGGCTCCAGAGGAAACATTTGTTTAAGGAATACTTTTTTTAAAAGCAAAAAATGCAGGTCTATGTAATTGGTAGTGGGGGGGGATTTTCAGAGGCATTCAGCATTGGCCTCTGCATATATTATCAAGCTTTACTGCTGAAAGAGTTTTCCATCATAAGAATGCATTACATTGATAGCTCCTTCAACATCAAAACTATTACAGAAAAGGGGAAATTAAAATCTAAGAACAAAATGAAAAAATGGCCTACCCCAGAGACTCCATGAAGTCCACTATGGTCCTCATTATTACTATTGATTTTACTATGGACAGTACTTAGATACTATGCTGATATGCAGTAGTATGAAAACCTACAAGTGTGTCAAGCCAGTGCTCCTATATGAGAAACAAACATAAGGACAGCACTGATACTTTGAAAATCTTAATGTATGACCAGAACAAAGGCTAAGCTCTCTTCAGAACTATTCAAAGATTTAAAAAAAAAATGTAATGGACTCCAGTTCTGTACATGTGAGCAATGCCTTTTACAGTAAATCTGTACCTCATGTCACCCCAATAAAGTCAGGAAAAATTCACAGAATGGTAAGTCAGATATTTATACCTTTATTTTCAATGAGAGTTTACAGGATTCTCACTCCAGTGTCAGACATAATCATTTAAACAAGATCCCATAAATACTTTAAGTCACTAAGTTTAGACATAACCTTTTCATTTCACCTTAGAGTTCCATCCAACTCCCATTAACACTACTGGATCAGCTTCAGTTACCAATGGCCATACTCTACCCTTCATGGATTTTTCTTTGCCTTGGCATTTTCTGCTCATTAGTCCAAAAGGAAGCAAGTGAGTTTACAGCTCTCACATGTTCCTCAGCCCTGTAAACCCACAGATCTCCCCACGGATCTAGAGAACTAGCACAGCTGCCCTTCTAGTCCACTTGCCTTGGCAGCACACCTCCTCAGAGGACCTGGCTTTCACTGGCTGATTCCCCTTTGCAGCTGTGTCATAGCAGTCCTGGAGATATTCCAGATGTACAGACACGTCCCCTTAGAATAGAAACAGATTGGGAAGGGACGTACAGAGTGAAGTGTGGCTTCATTCCTCCTTGTCCAAGTTACAAAAGCCCCTCTCTTGTCTAAAAATCACAGATTAACGATTTGTGCAACAGCAGGCATTCTGCTAGGTATATGTAAGGATAGGATCAAGCCACATTGTTGGCTTCTCTTCTATGAACCTCAGCCAGGATTCATCCATTTTCCCTCCTTGCAGAGCAGAAAGCATCACATTGTGATATTACAATTATACAGTAAAGCAGGAAGGGATGACCAGGTGGTCATTTCCCAGCTCATGCTTGTTTTGCTTATCTAGGGAATTCAAATATACACAGAGTTATAGTGCAAAAGCTAAAGGATCCCGTGTCATCCTCTCAGTCCTGTGGAGTTGGAGCTATTGATCATGTTGTCTTTCACATGATGCAGCCAACCCACCTGATTCCATGCCACTGACTTTTTTATTTGTGCCATGAGTGTTGCACAAACATCAGGTGATCCACACCATGTTGAATCAGCTACAAAGAATTCTTAAGTGAGCCAATGGCACCATCTAGTGTATTTATGCATTAAAAGCCACATTCTGATCTGATCAACTACACTAAGGGTAACTCAAACTGCAGCCCAGGGAACCATCTGGTCCACAGGGGTCCCCACAGATCCAAGAAATTGGAGGCATGGGAGCAGTGGCCAGTTGCCAAATTTCTGGACCTGTAGGCAGCCCTGCAGGTGGATAGCATAGCCCCACACACTAGATCAGGTGTGTGTAGCCAAAACAGCATATCTGGGCTATTGGGGCTGGACCTGCAGATCCCAACCTCACGCACTGATCTTGTGTGGGACACAGTCCATGAACCAACGCCATGCCACTCATCCAGCCTGTGGGGCTGAAAGTTTGAGTACCATAGAACTATGTTGTCTGGCTTCTTTTTCAGGTGGGCAGAAGTGGATGAGTTTTGTTGTTCATCAGAATGAAGAATACTAAATAAAGAGAGACTGTGCAGTTTTCATGCCTACAAATAGTTCTACCAATGCACAGAACTAATGCTAATGCTTTGCTGTTCCAGCCCAGCTTCCTCTTGAGCAGTGTCCATTATTATTGCATATTTTAAGGGGTTTCTACAGTGTTTGTCTTGGACCTTTCCTAAGGCCCAACAGTGAAAACAAAGGAATTGGCAAATGATTCTTAGAGGAAAAGCTGGTGTTTATACTACTACTAAATCCCTATTTTGCATAAAGTGCTGCCTCTAAATGATAACAGCACAGTATTATTTGAGGATGAATTTGAAGCCTTTGTTTGCTTAAAATTTGCTTCAAGTTTTTATTAATTTAATACAACATACATCAGTATGAAAGCAAGGCAAATTCAATACAAAGGGTTTTAAGTCATGGATTCAATAAATTACTCAGAAATCATGGCTCAAGCTCAAGTATCATCAGCTGTGCTTTGCTTTAATAAATCAGCCCAAACTGCTCACATTAACAAGTAAAAATTAAACAAAACTACTTATCAACCAACCAGAAAACCACAAACTATCACACATAGCCTTAATCCAGGCCCTGAAGCTCATCATGCTCATATTCTGGCAGGTAAATTTCAAGGCTTCTCTGCTGGCTTTATTCAATGTCATCCCAAGACTTGACAGAAGGAGCAACCAAGCTGCATTCATTTACAAACATGTTGTGTAAGGAAACAACTGTTCTTGGAAGCTGGGCTACTTTGGAATTTTTGTTCATGCTGTAACACAGGGGTGGGCAAAATGCGGCCCACGGGCCGGATGTGGCCCACCAGGCCATTCTATCCAGCCTACAGGGCCCCTAAAAAATTTAGAAAATTACAGTAAAAGTTCGGTTATCCGGCATCTTACAAGCTAACATGCTCCACTAACCGGCCTGCTGGCTTGTAAGATAAAGTGAAACTGGACGTACCCACCGTAGCACTTCCAATTTCTCCAAGCCCCCATGGCTCATAGCAAAGCAGTCTGCGCTGCTGAGCCCCCACGGCCCGGGGGCATAACAGGCTGTGCGGGGCTGTGCAGGGCCCACCTCTCTGTCCCACAGGGCCCATGGGAGGGGCAGTGATGTGGTAGGAGGGGCAGAGGGACGCCCCAGACATGGCAGGAGAAGCGGCGGCCGGGACCATTCAATTAACCAGCATATTTTGTTATCCGGCATCCCCCATTCCCAAGGGATGCTGGATAACAGAGCTTTTACTGTAATATTTATCTGCCCCTGGCTGCCTGTCATGTGGCCCTCAATAGCTTGCCAAAACTCAGTAAGCGGCCCCCCCACCCAAAATAATTGCTCACCCCTACTGTAACATGTTAATACATAATATGTTAACTAATACAATTGGAAATGTTAATGGTGATACTGCCCCCACCATCAGGGTTCACCCAAGAATTAATCTTGGCAACCAGTCAGATGATAACTAAGTCATTATAACCAGATTCAACCGCAGACAATACTTTGCTTGTTTGCTGCAACAAAGTCTCTTCTCCATGTCATTCCTGGCAAAGACAAGAAGACAGTGCAAAGACCTGATCCTAGGTGTTCTGTTTTCACAGTTATCCATAAAATGCAGAAGGCCACGAGCAAATTCTGAAGCCCCTGAAACTTCTGTGTAATCCTCAAAGTGTAAGTGTAAATAAAGCACATTGCATTTGCCTAGGTAACAAATGAGTGACGGACACCAAGAGGACTGACAAACTAAAGAAGGTGACAGGCCACCACTCCCTTATGAGGATGCAGGCATACTGATGAGATGTAAAGAAACAAGTCAGTCATTTTGGCAAAAAAAGCAAATATAGATACGGTCTGCTAAGATATATGCTTCCTTCAGTTATAAACATGACCACACTCTTGTGACAAGTCGCATCTGTTCACCCTAGTCCCTGCTGTGATTGTAGAGTAGTATAAACATACCTGAGATAGTATTTGAACTAGCTAATTAAAGGCTAAGCATTAGCACTATAGCTTCAGCCGAATATAGCTCATCGTGAGCTGAAAAAGCCACCTGAAAGGGTGAGTAAATGATTAGGTTAGTTGTGCAGCCTGCTTAGAGCCCTAAGTTACCACAGTTCCCAGCATGAAAGGTAGGTAGCTTAAAGCACAGATTTAAGATAAGTACAGTATAGACAGACACAATGACCAAATTGAAACCAAAATCCTTCATCAAAGACCATGTTTCAGGCCAAGACAATAATTAGTTGCTGCCCCTTTGTAGAAGCTTCCTGGCTCCACTCCATCAAATTTCACAGGATCATGTGCATAAATTGACGATTCTTTATAGCCAACAGAATCAAACTGTCCTGGAAGGATCGTTAGTCTGATAATACAAAGCCTCTCACACAAGGTTGTGTTTTTAAAGGTTAGATGATGTTCATAACAAAACTAATTTACCATCAATACAGCTTTTAGGTCTGATACGTCCAATTCCCACTGCAAATGATAATAAAGAAGTCCCACTGATTGCAGTGGGATTTGTACTGGGCCCTTAGTTCCAAACTTCAGTTTGAACCCAGATGGACAGTGATTCAGGAAGGCTGTGGATTGCAAGTTGCCATGAATGTAATGGAATTACTGCAAATTTAAAATTTAAGCCTTCTTGATCAAGAAATATCAAACAAACAATCTCAGTCATTATTCACTTAGTTCTTCCACCAGTCCAGACATACAACACACTGCTCAATACTACAGTCAGAATGCTATCACCAACACCAAAAACAACTTCCTCTTTCCTTTATGGTTCTTCTCATGGTGCAATTCTACCACAAAGTGACCCATCTCATCATCCAGAACTTGTCTCTACCTTGCCTTCTCCCTTACCTAACAAACAGGGAAATTTAACCACAATCTTCAACCCCAGGCATGAGACTACAAAGGTATGGGCATATAAAAAAGGGAAACCTTGCCCCTGTTACTAGAAAAGGTAGCAAGAGAGCAGAGCATAGGTGGACTCAGTCAGGGACTAAAAAGGTCAGGCAGCTAATGAAGCAATTAGTGGCACCTGGTGAGCAGACGATCCAGTCACGTGGCCAAAAGAAGATGGGGGCCGTGGAATATAAGACAAGCCTCTGGGCATGCAGGGAAGCATCCCCTGCTTGCACCAAGGAGGAGAGCTCTTGGGAGATAGCAGCTGCTAGAGGCAAGCTGCCCAAGAGAGCTGGGGCTATGAAGACTCCAGCAAAGATAGGGTCTGTAGGCAATATTTACTCTGAGGAAGGAAGGCTGTTTATTTTTAGAAACAGCTGGTTTACTTTTTTGTGTTGTATTTTAGACTTGAGACCATAGAACCAGGTTGTGGCTACAGGGGTGAAGGAAGCCATCAACAGGGGTGCCAGGGTACACTCCCTTGCTATAGGAGCCAGAAGTTAGTCCCCAGCCAAGACACAGAGATTAGCATTGCAATACTGGACCCCCAGGGGGAGCTGCCATCAAGGGAAGGAGCCCCAGGGAGGAGCTTTGATCTTAATCAGTGGGTCAAGGTGGAGGCTATGGCCAGAAAGAAAAAGGGGAGCCAGGCTACGATAGCTGAAGTCTCAACAAATCGTCAGAAACCTTCAGGAGCTCTTTATTAAATGGGACAGTGCTGAGGAAAAGCAAAGAAGCCAGGTGGGGAGCCAGTCTAGCCAAACAGACCGAGTTACTTGCGAGGCTGCTACTGGCCCCAAGGACCTTCCCTCCCAACAAGAAGCATCAAAGTTGTGGCAGGTGAGAGATGGGAGGTAAAGCAGGACCAGGAGGAAATAGAACCCATATCTATCCTACAGTATGAACACAAGATACAGTACGACAAATCCCTGCCCTTTTATATACTAACAGTAACTGCTCCATGTGCAGTCTTAGACTAGAAACAGAAGTTGCACATAAACTGGTTTAAGCAATTTGAAACTGGTTTAAACCTGTAACAGAACAGAAGTTCAGTGCATATAAACCAGTTTCAAAATAGCCAAAACTGATTTAAGATAAACCAGGCTGAATGTACTATCATGTTGGCTACAAACGTCCAACTCGGTATCCTTAAAATTCTGGTTTATTAGGCAGATTGAAACACTGTAATGAAGTCAAATCATAAACCTTGGGGCTGGTCTCCCCCACCCCCCACACACACAGTAGTGAGCTACAAGAGTCAGGTATACCTATCCCACAGGTGCTGGAGTCTGCCGTCGAGGCTTCTTTCAGCGTGGTGTTATCCTCCAGAAGGGGGTCGCTGTCTGGTCCTTCTGGCTGGACAGGTCGGGTGTTGGTCAAAAGGGCACTGCTGAGGGTCACTTTTCACTGATTTTTATCTGTCCTTGGCAGACTTTGGTGACTCCACAGTTTTCAGGTTTGCCCAATCCAGGGGTCTTTGACCCTCATGGGACTTCCCCCTCAGTGGCTACTGGATGGCATCTGTCAGCCCCAGGGGTCGTCCACATGTACGTGCAGGTTTGGGAGTCCATTGATGAATTTTGAATAGGGCTCTGGGAGCAGTCGATCTGGAGATATTCAACCCAAAAGTTGGTCCCCGGCATTGATTAACTCAGACCAGGGCTTCTAGCCCTTGAACAGTGACGTTTAGAGAATTCCCGGTTGCTACATTGTCTTCTATTGATTTCTTCTGTTGGTTGATCTGCGGTTTTCCTAGGTATTAATTTCTGCCTGCTACTGTGTTACACATTCAATCACTGATTAACTCGCTCTTTCAGGGGCCAGCCTGATACAGGGAAGCGGCAGTTTAATTCCTGCCCTTGCTAACATTGTTACAGTGTATAACTTACTTCTGAAACTAAACACATTTAGTTAAAAGGTAAGGAGCATAAAATATAAGCTATAAGAGTAATGCCATGGCACACAAATAGATAAAAATACCAAAATACAAGGGGAGATACAAAATACACACATACAAACTTTAAAACACAATTCCTTATCTTATACTGAAAGAAAGAGGAAGGAAGAAAAGGTAGAAGAAGAGAAACATATCCAAAGAGGGGAAAGCAAATGCAGGCAAGAGGAAAAGGGGGCTTTCTGCTATAATCAGACTTAACTGATTTGGGTCAAACTGGTTTATGGAACTTCTGTCCCAGACCCCTTCCTGGTTTAAGTGAAATCAGAGTCCCCCAGCATCCCAGCACACTTTTCAGCCCTGGGCTGGGCAGGGCTGGGCTGTGCTGTCTGCTCCAGAGAGCAGGGCTAGCACCACCTGTCTTCTCCCTAGCCAGAGCTCCGGCTGGCTGAGAAGGAGGTCGGAGATTGCAAGTACAGCATCATCTGTCTGGATTCCCCTTGTCCCACCCTCCCCTCTCTCACTGCTCAAGCAGGGATCCCCCCTCTCCTACAGCAGGGACCCCAGCCAGCATCTGGCCATGCCACCCCCATGCTAGCTAATGCTGAGAGGTGTCTGTGTGTGTATGTCTCCAATTTCACTGGAACAAAGGCAGACAGATTTGGAATTAATCAACAGGTCAGCTGGTAATGTCTTCTTTACATATGCCTTGGAAAAAGCTGTTTAAGAAGATCTTGAACTAATGAGAGAGGTTTTTGTTTTCTTGATGGGCTGATAAGCTTTGTGTTTTGATAAGCTGCCTTACTTCAAACTGGCTTACTTCAAAGGCTGCAGTCTATCAGTATTCAAGAGGGGACAGAGAAGTGTGAGAAATGACCTGGTTTGCAACGAATGCAGTGCCTGTCAGTTTGCTGCAGACAGTATGAAGAAGCAGGGGGAGGGCGATTGGAAAGCTCAGTATCATCAACAGATGCATGCAGTCCACACAAGCAGTCCTCCCTTTCCCAGCCCCCTCCCCACCCCACTTTGTCTCAGAGTTCAAACCAGGGGTCAGGGTCTGACAATACTCCTCACCCCTTGAGCAGCAAGGGGTGGGGGGAAGCCCAGCAATGGCTGCTTCCCTCTCCCCATCCAGGCACACCCCCTCCCTGTCCCCATCCAGGCATACTCCAGCTGGGGATTGAGCAGGCAGTGTGAAGCTTTAAACCCCTCCCTAATCATAGTGTCCTGCTGGGGCCTGGCCACACGCTTCCTGAGTTCAGCATTGTGGAAGGGAAGGGAAGGCTGCTCTAGTAACCCCTGGCTTCTAGCCTGAGCCACTGCAGGCATGTGCCTGCATTTCTTGGTGCAAAAGTGAACGTTTATCCACTTGTAAATCAGTTCAATCTCTGCAGGTTAGACTAACCTGAAAAGATGGAATCAATTCAGGCTCAGGCTTTTTGAATGTCTTTCCCTGGCCCAGTTGTCATGAATGAGAAGTAACCCATGGTAGCACTGAGGGCTAACCTACTGCAAGTTAGCTTTCATAGACATTTATTTCAGAGTGGCTGGTGCACAGTAAATTGTTATACCTCACAGTAACGTGTTGGTAGCAATATTCTACAGCTCATGGAGCCCTGACAGTATAGCTAAATCACTTGATTTTATGTGTATATCTTTTCTCCACATATTAGTCTTCAAGAGTGGCCCCTACCTCCTTGTGTTTGTTTCTAATCAACGATGCTATGTTTAAAAGTCCCAGTGCAATAAAGGATTAATCATAAATACACATGCAATGTAGTAAATGTGTTAAGAGATATATTTGAATTGAAAAGAGCTGTGAAAGAAAGAAAATAACACCCTATTAGCATGCTACATGGGTATTAGACAGTTGCCAAATGTGTAAATCAATCTCCTTATTAAAATTAATATGCATCAGTTTTGTATTTTTAAAGCCATTGATCTTAATATACAGTAGTGGATTATTATAAAGGTAATACACATAATCCATATTTTTAAAATGTCCACAATCACTAATATTTATTTCTGATTTTACACTTACCTATTAACATTAGATTGATTATTTGTATGCAATTTATAATCTAGGAAATGTCTACAGAATTGCTTCAGGCCAGACTCAGCATTAGAGTCTGTATTTTAATAATACACCTGTTATTTGAGCACCTTCTTGCAGAGTAAATATTAGTGATATGGACTCAGCTTTAATTACCTTAATTTATTTTCAAGCATATTCAGTTTTTTCCCCAAGTATATTAATTTTATGTGAATTCTGCTTGTTTCGTCTTTATATATGCGTGGCTCACCGATGTCTTTTTTAATGTGCAGGCAAAATTCTTCACACACAGTATGCAATTGCATGGATAACCAAGCACTCATTTGTAAAAGACAATGATAGCAGATCTGAGAGTTATGTGAAAACAAGAGCCATGGAGCAGAAAAGTTATAGCAAATCTGGTCATAAATAAAATAATTCCAAGAAAATAAGCCAGAATTCATTAGGATTCTTTGACACTTCCTAGTCTATCATCAAAGTATATCCATCACACAGCTTTCTACTCAGAATGTATGAACTTCATTTCACAGAATCTAGATGTATATTATAGAAATTATTTATAGGCAAGTACTTACATCCAAATGTTGTAGGAGAAGGTGGTGGTAATATTGAAGCTCAATTGAAGTCCACAGGGACATTTTTATTAACTTTACAGGGAACCTGATTTTACAGAAGATACATTTTTAAGGTCAAGGGCAGAAACAGTAAGGACCCAGCTTCACTAATGTTCTTTAGTCTGAAGAAGGGAAGACTGAGGGAGGATTTAATAGCAGCCTTCAGCTACCTGAGGGGTGGTTCTAGAGAGGATGGAGCTAGACTGTTCTCAGTGGTGGCAGATGACAGAACAAGGAGCAATGGTCTCAAGTTGCAGCAAGGGAAGTTTAGGTTAGATATTAGGAAAAACTCTCTCAAGAGGAGGGTAGTAAAACACTGGAACAAGTTACCCAGAGAGGTTGTGAAATCTCCATCGTTGCAGGTTTTTAAGACCAGGCAAGACAAAGCCTTGGCTAGGATGAGATAGTTGGGGATGGTCCTGTTTTGAGCAGAGGGTTGGAGTAGATGACCTCCAGCAGTCCCTTCCCAAACCTAATTTCCAATGATCCTTGAAATTATTTGATTCTTTATCAAATAATCTCACAAACTCTTTGTTTGGCTTCACTCATGTTATTAATCTCTGCAAATTCAAATAATAATAAAAAGAATTATAAATCTAATATGCACTCCACTTGGTGTAGCTAAAGAGCTACCAGAAAGAGACAACTGATTGAGTGGCACTTGAGAAATGTTGAACACAGAGGTGCATCTGCATATAGCCAAGTCAATTAACCTTACCTTACTTGGTAGCACTGCAAGTTCTTCACTGGTTTCATAAAGCTAGCTTTTCAGCATTAAATAGTTTTCAGATGCCAGGTAGCTTGAGATTTAGTACCCACCAGACTTCTGGCCACCATTGTTATCAAAATGTCAGTGCCTACCAAAAGACCCCAAAATACAATAATCATTATACTTTAAAGGACCCTAAAAGAGAGAGAATTTAAGGACTTGGAAATCTTTCATATCACTTCCTCCTCTAATAGATTTTTTTGGAATATGATGGGCTTCTATCTGTGCACTGAGCATAGAGTGAATGAGAGACATACATCAGTATAAGCTTCCACACAACCTCTGTTCTGAAGGAACCACCTCTATCAGTCCATTCTCCAAGTCCACTCAGTTTCTCCTTTCTCAGATGAAAATGCCAACAGGAGTGCTAATATGCTGTCATCAGTTAGTTCTGAGTCTGTGCCTTCTGACTTAAAAAGAGATTAATCTAAAAAGGATGATGAAAACAAATTACTCCTCTGCAGGAAATGCATTCACACTTAAATCTTCTCAACCACCTGTTGATTTTGGTAATTTATATTTATATTGTGGTCAGCCCATACTTTCTTTTGAATTATTCATGATAGAACAATCCTTTTCTTTTCACTACTGCCTCTTCAATACCATTTTCTGTGGACTTCCCACATTGCAATGCACATGCACACATGTGCACATGTATAAATATAAGTGCACAAAACATTAAAAATGAAAAATGTCTGTTTGCATTAGCAAAACTTTCAGAACCCTAAAGTGTTTTCTAATCAGCAGCATTGGGGTTTTATTTTCAATTGAACACATTTTTTAATTATCTGAAGTGAGCTTTTGTTACATAGTCTGTAATATTGGAGCTGGAAATGCTGGTGTGGCAGGTTGTAATTCCTGCAGCCAGGCCCAGGAGCCAGCCTTCCCCCTATCCTACCTCCAACTAAACAGAATAGCAAAACAACAACAGAACTCCTCTCCCATCCAGGGCAAGGGCTTCAGTGCTGCTTTTCTTCTCAACTTCCCTCCCTCCCCAATATATCTCTCTAGGAGCTTTTAACTTCCTCCAGGGCCAGCCAATCACTGCACTCAGCTGGTCCAGAGCTCCTAGGCAGGCAGGCTATTACCCTCTAACCCTGCTACAGCTGGGCTTGAGTCCCAGAGCCATACACCTTGTTACAACTGGGGCACTATATGTTGTACAATGTGAAAATTAATTGGAGGAAGTCTCTCCGTGGCATTTTCCTTGTCCTTTGGTCTTCTGACCCTACTGGAATATGCCAGGCTGTAGAATATACTGAAATCCCATATGGAGACAACCTCAATATTTTATTGTAGGCATTGGGAGAGTCTGATTGTCTATTGTTGAAGAGACACAGCTTCCTCCAACATCAGTAAGAATCTTCTGTCTACAGCACATCTCCTCATCTGCAACAGAAGCTGGATCAGACTTTAACTTGGAGCTGATATAATAGCAGCAGCTGTAATCTCAGGAGAGAGCCTGAACTAAAGACTCAGGGTTACAACAGATGTTGGAATTCTCAGAGGACAAAGTCTTTTATCTTGGGATCCTGCAAATCTACAAACCCAGGGAAAAAGTATTGTCTTCAATATTTCACAGGTATTTCAAGCGGGACAGTTGATTTGTAGGTTTGCAGGATCCCAAGATAAAAAACCTTTTCCTGTAAGAATCCAATATCTGTTGTAACCATGAATCTCTAGTTCAAGCTACAGAAGGTCACTGAATGTTCACAGACCAAACTTACTGTGCCAAGTAGCAGCAGGTTTGGCATGATTCCCCATGAGCTGCCTCTCAAACTGGAAGCAGTGTGGTTGCACTGACACAGCTATACCTCCCAAAATGTAGCTGCAATGGCTTTGGATCAGGAGGCAGCCCACAAAAAGCATGCTTGAGAGCACTGCACATATTAGCAATACCACATCAGTCCAAAAAGCCATTCAAGATCTTGGTATGGGAGCAGATGCCTATTTCCACAATTAATTATGTGCAATGACTGTTGAGGCTATCAATAGGAATGAGACCACTACCAGCAGCAATTTCTATATGAAGGAAATTTAAAGAACCATATCACCTGTCTCTTCTCTGTTAAAACTTGTCACACCTTGACCATTTCTGTTACACAGAGGTAAAAGAGGGATATTTACCAGTGCTGAGTTTCTTAAACTTGCAATAGGCTTTCTTTTAAAGCAATGTTTTAAATTTACAAGACTCTTCCTTTCATGCAGATTCAGCCCTCACAGTATGTAAACATTTTACAAAACCAAAATTATTTATGTATCAAAAGTGATTACTGTATAGTAGCATCCTTCCCCCATGATTCTTACAGACTAAGCCCCACTCTCAAGTAAGTCCCAATGCAGCCAAATGTGTATGCATCCACGTGGTCCCACTGACTTCAATAAAAGAACTCATAATGTTGCACATGCTTAAGTGCTTATCTGGATTGGACACTTAGTGAATACAATGCCACTGAAAACAAAAGCTCTGAACCTGCTTATACCCAGTGCACATGTATCACTCATAAGTGAAAACTCCTAAGAAATAAAGAAAGCATAGGGACTCTGAAGCCCAATTGCCCAACAGAAACAGACATGGGAGAAGGCTTTCTCTATGTATAGGTTTTTCTCACCCTATAATCTAAAGCCAGATATACAATAGAAATATGTGCCATTATAATAATATCAGTCACAGTTGTGATATTATTTTGAAAAAATGGTTAGGTCAAGGGAA
>NW_005842773.1:611861-612906 GCF_000455745.1 Alligator sinensis
TGCCATGCAGTTTATTCCATTCATGTAACTGGTCTGTATTAGATCAGCAAACCACTGTTTTGCTAGCACAGACTGTGTCTATACCAGGAGGGTTGGTTGCACTGTTGTAATATACCAACGCTATAACTTTCATTTATATCTCTATCTATATATGTGTGTGTGTGTGTGTGTGTGTGTGTAGCAAAACCCCCAGTTTTTTTTTTATTTTAAAATGTATTCCCTCCCTTTCCCCAACCATTTCTGACTTTTTCTCTCCCTCTCTATTCCCTATAGATAAGTATAAGTGAGCTCAGACTTAGGATAAGCTTTAAACATTTTTATTTTGGTAGCAAGTTTTTGGTTTTGGATATCCACTGTTTTATATTGTATTATTATTAGGTTTGTATTGATTCTTACTGTTGTATATTGTATTATTATCATTTTGTATTGATTTTTATTGTTTCATATGGATGTTTAGGCTTGTATTTGTAAGTGAACCAAAGTAATGTCAAGTTTCCATTTTGTATGTCATGTCTCCATCTTGTGTCCTCTGCCCGGGCATCCCCTGTGTTGCAACTGTATGAGTCACATACCCCTCCCATGTAAATTGGTTCCCAGATGAATGAAAGTGATTGGGAATGATTGAAATACAATGGTAGCAGGCCTCTACGGAATGGCCTGTAATGACTGGGCCATCACCTCGCATTGATTCACCCAGGAACCAGAGACCTCACCCAGGAACAGAGACAAGACCAGCATTTGAAAGACAAAACCAGCATTTAAAAGACAAAAGACCCTGCAAAACCACCAACTCTCACCATTAAAGACACCCGAAACTGCACATCCCTACATGGAGCACAGATGCTCAGTACTCCAGGGGTTGATCCTGCCTGGGCATGCCTCCTGTCACTAGGGTCACACAAGGTCTGCCCCTATAGAAAGGGGCAGTGAAGACAGACCCAGTGGGATGCCCTCTCCATCTGGACCATCACCATGCCACACCACCCAGCTACCCAGCGGCCCTGCCAGCAACCCCCCTCTGGACAACACCTACTGGACAAGGACC
>NW_005842773.1:614010-625548 GCF_000455745.1 Alligator sinensis
GTGTGTGTGTGTGTGTGTGTGTGTGTGTGTGTGTGTGTGTGTGTGGCGTTGTGTGCATGATATACGAATTAGTGATCTGTGTCTAACTTTTGGGATGTATAGTGTATGTGCTTGAATTGGTGATAAGTATGCATGTGCCTAGGCTGGCTTGGATGTGTACGTGCCTGAGCTGGTAGTGTGTGTGTGTATGCACCTAATTGATTTGTGAGTTTGTATATGTGAAATTGTACACCACGCCCTCCTGTCTAACAACGCAATATTGAGATCCTGAGCATTGGCCTGACACCTCAGGGCAACATATATATATGAAAGATCTACATAAAGATATATGTGTGTGTGTATCTTTCATTTTTGATTATAGCCTTATAGCAGCACCACTGGCCAAGCTGTTTAAAAAGTTGTGAAGCTCAGGAGTGGTCCTGGCCAACTGGAAAAGGACCAATGTGGTGGCCATCTTTAAGAAAAGGAACAGGAATGACCCTGCAAAATACAGACTGGTCAGTCTGACCTTGGTCCTGGGTAAAATTTTTGAAAAGTTGGTTAAGGAGGCCATCAGCTACAAGCTGATAATAGATGGGGTGCTAAAAAAGCAGCCAGCATGGCTTTGTCATGTGTAGATCATGCCTGATTAAACTTGTGTCCTTCTACAACCAGGTAACTAACCATCTGGACAAGGGACATGAGGTTGACATCATCTTAGACTTCAGTAAAGCTTTTGACACTATCTCCCACAGGATTCTCTCTAACAAACTGGAGAGTACTGGACTGAACCAGTTTACAGTGAGGTGGGTGGACAACTGGCTTAGAGGCTGCTCCAGAGAGTGGTAATCGATGGGATGGCCTCATACTAGAGGACTGTCCCCAGTGGTGTCCCCCAGGGATAGGTGCTTGGACCCGTGCTATTCAATATATTCATTAATGATTTGGATGAGGGGGTGGAAAGCTCAATGATTAAGTTTGGGCACAATACCAAGCTTTGGGGAAATGCAGGCACACTAAAGGATAGGGCAAAGATCCAGGACGACCTTGAAAAACTGGATTTATAGGCGGAACAAAATCAGATGAGGTTAACAGGGAGAAGTACAAGGTCTTTCACCTGGGTAGGAAGAACCCTCGCCACAACTATACAATGTGTGGTGGTCCACAACCTGGCACAGCATCTGAATGAGACCTGGGGGTCACAATCAACTGGAAGATGAATAAAAGCCAACAGTGCAACGAGGCTGCCATAAGGGCAAATACAACTCTGGCATGCATCAGCCGATGTGGCCAATAGATCCAGGGAGGTACTCCTACCTTTCTATTTGGCATTGGTGAAGTCTCAGCTGGAGTACTGTGCCCAGTTCTGGGCACCGCACTTCAAGAAGGATGTAGATAAGCTTGAGAGGGTACAAAGAAGGGCCACCCATATAGTTAAGGGCATGGAGGGTAGACCCTACGAGGAGAAAATCCAGGAACTGGGACTGTTTAGCCTGAGAAAGAGAAGGCTGAAAGGTGACTTGCTAGCCACCGACAAGTACATCAGAGGGGAGCATCAAGAACCAGGAGAGCAACTATTCAGGAGGGCACCTGAAGGGAGGATGAGGACCAATGGGCATAAACAAATAGAGGGTAAATTTAGGTTGAACATAAGGAAAAGCTTCTTCTCTGTAAGCATCACCAGAATCTGGAACCCACTCCCAGCAGAGGTGGTGCAGTCACCCTCCTTGGAGGTGTTCAAGGTGAGGCTGGACAGGCACCTTGTCAAGCTCATCTGAGCCCAGTAACTTCCTGCCCACGGCAGGGGACTGGACTTGATGATCTTACAGGTCCCTTCTGGTTCTGTGTTTCTATGATTCTATAACAAATCTTGTTCTAGTGTAAATCATGCTCAAATCAGAGCACAAATACTCTCTGAGGCTTCAGTTGCAGCATGTTCCTAAGTCTGGATTTCTCAAGATCTGGGGCTGCATATCCATCTCCTCAATGAATGGACAGTGTTATCAACCCCCAAAGCCATGGAGCTACCAGGGTCTACAAAGACCCTGTGACTCTATTTTTGCCTTCCATCACACTGACAGCAGTACTCCTCAGAAACTGCCAGGGTTTCCAATAGCTGCTGCCATGTCTAAAAACTCCCTTAGGGGAGTTCCCACAGTCTAAGAGTAGTAACACAACAGTTATTTTAGATTTAGGATATGTTGGCTTTGCATCTGTTTTTTTCCACTGGTATCCAGGGAGTAGATAAGAGGAGTGTGTGTTCTCGCTAGCTATTACAAACAGATTTTCCACATCTGCAGACAACAGAAACAGTCAACCCCATTAAAATACGTGTTAGATTCCACCAAACTGAGCAGTCTGGTTTTTTTAAGTCAGGGATAAAGACAATAGTAAAAATGTTGTTGGAAACCAGAGCTGGTCAAAAAATGGTTTCTTTTTTTTCCTTAAGAACTACACAATTACAGCCAAAAATGAAAACATTTGGATTAAAATATATACAGTTCCTCATGGTAGCTGTAATTCATGTAGCTTTATGCCCCCATTCTCCAACGGAGGCAAAAACTTCCTGGTCCAGCTACGTGATCCCCAATGCAAAACAGCTCCCTTCTTGGCTTATGCTGTATTCTGAGGGATGGAGTTCAGCTACTAGCCTAGCTCACAGAGGAGAATGGGGACAGGAGATAAATTATCTACCTCTTGCTATAAGTCAAAATATTTGGATGCTTAGCTGAAGTATTTTTGTTTTCAGCCAACTTTTTCATATTTGAATTACTGCCAAAATATCTCTTCATTTTTCCAGATATTGTTATATGTGGTATAAATTTCCCTTAATAAACAAAAAGGGTACCTCCTAAAGTGATATGAAACAATGATGGGATAGTCTTATATTAAAAAATAAAAAAAGTGGCACTATAAGACTTAACTAGTTTTGCCAGGCTTTGGAATTTAATAATAATTAAATTATTTATTTTTTATAATTGACCTACTCTTCTTCAGTTCCAAAGTCAAACTAACTCTCTGCTTTAATTAAATTGCAACATACTGTTAGTCTTTCAGTAGAAAAGTCAGTCATTTTGGTACTGGGAGTGTAATTAAGGAATATTAGCACAATGTAAGATAAATCCCATTTGCTACTGTCACTGAATAGTTCAATAGTTAATTTTATGCCTTTACATTTCCCACAATATCTTTAGCCTTCTTGCTTTCCTGACATGGGGTTGTACGTTTTTATGTTGTATAGCATTACAAAATAATTGCTTCAGTGACAGAGCTGCAATTCCCAAATGTAATGAGGTTTTAAATATTCATTTGATATAACTTATGTCAGTCTGAAGACTTTATCATAGAAGTCATGCTTCATCAAATGTAAAATTTCATTCATATCAACAATGGTACATTTGCCAAAGCTAGCACTTTCTAGGGTTTGCTTACCCATCATTTCAGTGGTTCTCTTCTGTCTTTTTCAAATAAAACTAGTTGGGAGAGGCACTCTTTCATCTACAAACATGGATCTGTGAAAATAAAATTCTGGGAGAAAAGTATTCTTGTATGGGCTATTCTTGTATGGACCACTACTTAGTATTGTATTATCTGGCATCAAAATATGCGAAAAGACAAAATCATTTATATATAGCTTTCCTAGAGGTAAAGGGACCTTTTGACTCTGTAGGCCAACTAGAACTATGGAAGAAACCGGCAGTAACATCATGAATACTATACTATCAGTGCCGTACCAAGGGGAGGGCAAGCAGGGCGACCACCCCGGGCACCAAAGCAAAGAGGTACCAGCAGGCACTACCCAGCCGGGATGGGGCATGGAATGGAGCCACAAGCAGCTTGTTTGGAGTGGGGATTGGGATCGGGGAGAGCAGCTTCCACCACTGAGTGCACTCCCAGGCAAGCATAGGCAGCCATGTGCCCCGGGTGCCAAACTTCATGCCTATGGCACTGTATACTATACAGCATTGTATATGTATACAATACAGCATTGTATACCTATACTGTATACAATTATAGCATTGTTTAAAGTTTTCTTTTATATTCAGCCTAAAGTTCTGTATAGCCTCATTGTTATCTGAACTTTTCATTTTGCTGGTGTTTGCAATATCAACTGGCCTTGTTTCTTGCAAGCAGCTTATGGCCTTGAGTTTGCTCCCATGATGTTTTTTTTTCCTTTTTCTATCACTGTGAGAAGGTTTTCTAACAAAACATAGTAATAGTTTTGTTACTAGTTCAAATTAACTGAACTGTGCACTAACCAGCTGAATCAGAGGGATGAAACGATTATATATATTAATGAAAGGTGATAAAGGAGACCAATGGACAATGCTTAAAGTAAGACATTGGAAAAAGGCCAAATTAAGAGGTGTGCTCATAATGGGGATGTTGAACAAAGGAATATGCTGACAGGATAAAATATGAACGATATGCTAACTGCAGATAGACCAATCCAAAAGCAAGGAGTCATCAAAGGAGTCAAGTTAAAGGAAAGCATAAAAGGGGGAAGCAAGAAAGTGAAGTGTCACTGTTGTCGTCTTCATTATCATTTACATCATGAATCCAGGTTTCAACACCAGTCTAGATCATCCCAGACAAATAACACACTCTTTGCTTCAGGAACTGAGTGGCCATCTTTTCTGTAAGGCAAAGTCACATCTAGGATTGGGTGAGGCCATGGTACTGTTTTTTCTCTCTCTGAAGATAGAAACTTGTTATATTAATAAAGTTAGACTTCAGTTTTAAGACACTGAGTTGTCTGTGTTCATATTTCACGTTCCATTTAAGGGTTAATTGTGCTTTAACGATCCCTAAGCACTATCTGCAGATCAGTGGTGTGAACACAGTGGCTAAAATTCATCCACCATGCAGAGAATCAACAAGGCTTCCTACACTCCATGTAGGGGTGGCAGTGAGGGACTGGAAGAGTAGCAACAATGCAAGGCTGTCTACACATCCTTCACCTGCCAGAGAAAGACTCTCCAAAGATGGTTTAAGAGAGTGTATTTGGATCTTCATGTTTGCCAGTCTACACAACAAACATAGAGCGTCCAAACACAACAGCCATGTATCCTACAAGTGTCTGGACAAAAGATGGATGTTACACTTCATTTTAATAGAACTGGATAGATGGAAAGTCAATTTCAAAAGCAAAGCCAATGGGCCCATTGTGGAAAAGGGAAACCCATATTTAGGTATAACTGCATGGCAAGCAGGTAGCCTAGCTTGCATGAACATTTGGGATTTTACCTGTGCAATAGTCAGACATACATATTGCGGAGATTATCTACTGCACTTAGGGTCTGAGAACTTGATACATTGTGTCACATGCCAACTACTTATTTCAAACTTGTTGGCCTAGTCATTTAGCATTGGTCATTTAGCACTGGTATGTTCACATTTTCAACCTTGAATGTAATCATGTGAACCAGAAGTTGAAGTCAATCATTAGTGTACTATATGTAGTTTTGTAACTTGCCCAAAGTACAACTTCCATTATATCAATCAGAAGCTATAAAGTCAGCAATGATTTTTCTTAAAAATGACAAAAGCTTAACAAATTATGGAATAAGTTTTATTCATGAGAGAACCAATTCCCTGAAAATGTTTTGTATGTCTCAATGCAAAAAGAGTTACATGCTCTTTTTGTTTGGATGTCATACTGTTCTCCAAGTACTCTTTCAGAAAGGACATTCAGCCTGTCAGACATACATTAAATGTAAGTGATTGTTGTGTTTGTGATACCACCACAAGAAAGATATATCCTACATATGGCTGTGTAGAGGCATAATAAATATATTTTGTTCATGCAACTTTCCACGTGAAAATTAGAATGTTGCTTTTAAAAATAAAACAAAAACTAAAGCAAAAAAATAAAGGAGCTATTTTCATATCCTATAGCTAGAATTCTAGTACTTATACTGAACACAATTTTGTTGGGAAATCTTCCATATGATATTGTCATTACTACAGAAGCTTGTGAATTTGATTACATTCTATCAAAAGCTCAGATTTAATCACTATTGCAATATGGCCTTTTATAGAGCTCCAGTGTTGATCTCACTCTTTTTTATATAAAAAGTATTCTTTCATTGTAACCTCAGCAAAATCTACAAATGACATAATGCCTCAAATGATATAACAATCCCAAAAGGTTCACATTTAAATGTTGACTATCTTAATGCAGCCTATGAGTAAGTTACCCAATTAAAAGAAAAGAGAAATTAGTGACAATTCATCTTTGAGGTTGTACTATTGAGGTTACAGACAAATAGTGCAATTAAATCCTCTTTGCTTGTACACAGCATCTTGTAAGCTAAAAGTCACCCAGGACATGCTAGACTAATAAGTAAAGTTGAGAGCAAGAGGATGGTAGGAAGGAAGTTGTGAAATTTGTTGATTGTACAACAGTCACACATGTAGAATAAAAAACAAAATAAAACAAGAACACTTTAAATAAGAGTCCTTCTCTTACTTCAATATACAGAAAGAAGGGGAATCAAATATCTAAAGATTAGAAGTATAAATATTTTTTAAGTACTCAGGTGTTCAGTTTTTCACATATTAGTAAGCCATTTTGTTAAGTTCCAGCTAGATATCATCTTCTCACAAAGCTGAGACAGAAAAATGTTTAAATGTCTCATACAAAATTAATACATTTCTTTCCTAACAGGAGGTAAAAATCTCTTAATCTGGAAATCCTTCCACCAGATTTGACTAGGAAATCATCTTACCTTTGCCATGCCCAAAATACGTCATTCTGAATTAAGTCTGTTTCCTATATTTTACTTTATAAAGAGTAATACATTTAAGTCTATATATGGGTAAGTTTACAGTTAATATTAATTGAGAATATATCTATATTTGTTAACCAAAATTCATATTTGGATTAAGAAAATTCATCCCTCCCATCAAAACCAAAGCCCATTCTTCCATTTGCTCCACAAAAGGTACCTTAGCTATGAATCGTTTAGGATTATTAGTCTGAAGGAACCATTCATATTTAACGAATATCACAGTGATTTATTTTTAGACATAATTACGTATCAGGTACAGGAATTTAGATAATTTGCACTGCTCGTGTAAACAAGATTAGGTTCATCTTGTCTTAGAATAAATGGTAAAAAGTCAATTTAAAAATGACACTGCATTTCTAATTAGGTCAGTTTCACCAGAAATTAATTTTGGGTAAGGGTATCAGTCTTGTCTGCTCAGTCTCACTAATTTATACTAAAGCTCTTCAGTAGTTTCTCAGAAACATCTATTTTACAGAAACATAGCTGTTTCAATAGCCCTTCATCAAACCAGAGGACTGTTTTCTTACTAACTTGCATGACACACTGCTCAGAAGGCTAGGCATCCAGGTGCAGCAGTTGTGAGTCAGCTCCACCGCAAAGATCATCCGGTGACTGAAAATTTTATTTCTATGGGACATTGCGAAATTCTTTTTTTTTTATGTAATACTTTAAAAAAAAAACCTCTAAATATCCTAACTATCCTTAGGAATTTCCTAAATATCTAAGTTTTGACCAGGTAATAACACCATTTCTTCTAATGATTTGGGTGAGAGATGAAATGGCAATGATAAATAATTCACCCCCAAGCCCTGGGCTAGATCCAGACCATGGGGCAGATCCAAAAGGAAAGTGGCAGCTGGGAAGTGGCCATCAGCTGCAGCAGCAAGCCAAGCAGCCAATTGCCACAGCAAAGGTGGCACAAATGGCAATGAATTCTGCAACAGGCCCCACCTCCTGCTATCTCCACCCCTAAAGTCCTTGGCCTGCCAGAAGCCTCATGAGCTGGGGGGAAGAATATATTTGTTTAAAAAAGGTGTGGTGGGGGGAGGCTTGGGAAGGAAATCCAATTAGATTTAGTGGCAGAGCTTCAACTAGCAAACACCAAAATTGCCTGAATAAATTGACCAGAGTCCAATCCAATAGGATTATTCCCTAAAGCAGTGATTCTCAATCAGGGGTGTCCCTTTATCTCCTCACCCCCATGCCCCAGACTGGATCCAAACCATGAGGCAGATCTGTGGGACAAGCAGCTGCAAGGCAAATGGTGTTGCACCAGGCAGCTACAGGGTGACATGCAGTATTAACACTATTAAATGTGCAAAGCATACACAATCCACAAGATAAACTCAGAGATTTCAAAGGGAAATCCAGAGTTTCAAAAACATTTCTGACCTGTTGTGGCCCTTCTCAGTGTTTCACAATAGAACTGCTGTATTATTTTTCTGTAGTCAAAAAACAAGTGAGAGCTAAGAACTTTGCCTTGAACCTAACAAGGGATGTCATGAGTCTAAAAATATATTCTCCCATGTAGTTATGAATGTATTAAACAATTGGATTTGTAATTCATTGCTTAGGAAACTATTCCATAGTTTAACAGATCTCAACATCGGAAGTTTTATCCTAATTTTTCCAAACTAATTTTAATGTTTCCTTAATAGAGTTCCCTCTTTTCTTTTCTTTTTCTTTTCTTTTCTTTTCTTTTGACCTGGCCCCTTTGATGCAGTAAGAGAAAGTTTATTTCAAGCAAAAAATGACCAAGCCAATACAGCACTGTTAAATTAATGTGCTCATTTAACCCGGGAATTTATATGAAGCAAATACCCTTATCACATTTTTGTGGTTTAGCTGTAAAATCTCAGGAATAACAATAGTAATAATTTTATTTTAAAAGTGCTCCCTCTGCCAAAGCTCTTTGTTGTCTGACTGTGGTTCAGCAACCTCTCATCAGATAAAACTCCTGAGCCATATTTAAATTCAAAGAGATGGGTACGCTAAACCAACACACAAACAATAGGAGTGATTTTTAAACATTTTGAAAAGTTTTTTGTGGGGTTTTTTTTTTAATTTGCAGAGATTAAATGACCAGATATGAAAGGGAAATGTGTTCCACATTGTTGATATCACCACCATGGAAGTTTAATCAACAAATGACTTCAGGAATGATGGCAAAACCCCAAAAAGAGGTAGTTACCTACGTTAGTCTGAAACCAGGTGGAAGATAGGGTAGATTTGCACCATATAGACTAAATCATAGATGTACCTTTCATAAGCGGAGGGCCTATCGCATCACATGTTGTGAATGCCCTCTCCTTTTTCCTCCCCCCTTCCCTACCCTTTGCAATCTAATCACTGCTCTTTATTTAGAATCTATCGCATCACATCACTGGATGAAGTAATCCCTCTGCTTATGAAAGCTTACACTATGAATCTATGATTTGGTTAATCTATAAGGTAAAACAAACAAACAAACACATTGGATCACAAAATCCCTCCAGGAAAGATTTTGAACATAACCAGAGCTAATCCTAATCAGACTAGTTTTGTCTGTCCTGGGTCTGGTGCTGTTTAACACATTTATTCATATTTGGAGGCTGAAATAGAGCTTCCTGATCAAGTTTATAGATGACACAAAACTCTGGAGGATCGGACTATACTACAAAAAGGATCTTGATAGATTTGAGATCTTGGCTACAGACAGAGCGCATCTACACGTGCCACTATGGCGCAGTTGTTACATTTAGTATTTCCTTTTAGAAGCACTAAAAGATAGCATAGTAATAGCCAGCACTGTGGCGTGTGTGCCACACACAGTTATTTTTAAACACTATGTCACCATAGCAACATGCTATGACAGGGGAGCACATCACTACAGTGACATAGCATCACGGGCTGTGCCTGCAGATGCTATGTTGCAATAGCATGTTGCCACAGCGATGTAGCATCACATGTAGACGAGTCCACAAAGTTCAGTATAGACAAGTGCAAGGTGCTACACATACGGAGGAATAACCAAATATACAAACATAGAACGGGAGATAACTGTCTGCATATCAGTGTTGTTGAGAAGGATCTAGGGCTTTTGATGAATAATAGATTCAACATGAGACAGCAATGTGATGCTGTTGCAAAAAAATGCAAATATGATTTTTGGGTTCTGTCAACAGAAGTACAAGCTATAAAACAGAAGGTGATAATCCTACCCTGCTCAGCACTGGTTAAGCCTAATCTTGAGTACTGTGTAGGCTACATATTTTAAGGAGGATTGAAGAATTTGGAGTGGGTCTGGAGGCAGGTGACAAAAACGATACATGAGTTGGAAGGCAAGTTGTTCAATAAAAGATTGAGAGGACTACATAGGTTTAGCTTGGAGAAAATGAGATTAAGGGGATCCTGATAGCAATTTTCAAATACCTGAAAGACTGCCATACCCAAGAGAAAAAACAAGTCTTCTCCTTTGCCACAGAGGGTGGGAAACAAAGCAATGTCTTTAAATTACAGCTAAACAGATTTATATTTGATATCAGAAAACTTCCTTACTCTTAGAACTGTAATGCAGTAGAATAATTTGCCCCAGAGAAGTTGCAGAGTCTTCTTCTTTGAAGGTTTTCAAGAGGAAACTGAATAAACGTTGAACAGAGAGTAGCATTCCTACATTCACATAGCGTGTTAAGCCAATTGACCTTCAGAAGCTAAGTACAGACATTCAAAAAGTCCCTGGTGGAAGCACCCTAACTAAAGCTTTACATAAAGGGCTATTAAGTAAAGTGCTATAAGTTAGAGCAGGAAGGAACCCAACAGACATTCACTGTTCAGTGGGGGTGGGCCTCAGAGCCTGCCTGCACTGGCCGAGGCCAGCAACTGGGAAGGTACTTCTACGCACCTCCCAGGAGGCTGCTGGAGTGTCCCCTCTCTCAAGCCCTGCCCTGCTCCCTCCCTGCCAGCCGGCAACTGTCAGCAGGCTGTGGGGGGGAGGAGGGAAGAGGGAGACCCCATGCTGCACAGACCCCCCCACCATTGCTGGGTCAGGACTTGGGGGGCAGGGAGGCAGGGCCGTTCTGTGCTGCCAGGGGACTCCCTCCCCCCACCTCAAGTTTCTGACATGGCCAAAAGCTGGGCCAGGCAGTCCCCTGCTACAGCCACTGGCTGCAGTTGTCAGGAGGCTCGGTAGAGGTGTGGGTGAAGGGAGCCCCCCGCCACACAGAGCCGGCCTACCAACCCCAAATCCCAACCCAGCAATCTGGAGGGTGCCCCATATGTTCCATAGCTTTTCCTCATGTTTCAGTATATTCAATGCCCTGTACCTCCCCCCATATCCCCATTGCTGAGGAACAGTCTTGAAACTTCGTATAGGCCAGTTTCTTGCCTGAAAAGAATTCAGTTACTCAGAGACTGAGGAGATGATGTGTTGAAAAAGAACCTGGCCTTGATACCAGATCAATGGTATCCTCTTTGCCAGTCATGGGTCTTCATTATAGGGTTACCATATGTCTGGGTTTTCTCAGACATGTCCTCTTTTTTGGTCCTCTGTCCAAGAGGGTTTTTGAAGTGCAAGCAAACGTCCAGGTTTTTGCTCTGCCTCTGCTTTTTCCCAGCACTTCCGGCTTGGCTGCTTAGGGCTGGGGGTAGTGGGGGACGGTGCTTGGAGGCCGAGGGATCGCATGCTGTGCTCACAGGCCCCTCAGCTGCAGGCAAGAGAGGGAGAGAGAGAGACTGTGCGTGTGTGAGCTGCACAGGCAGCAGGGCTGGGGGGGCAGGGGGCTGGGGG
>NW_005842773.1:625558-654245 GCF_000455745.1 Alligator sinensis
CAGGAGGGGTGGGGGGGGGCTGCAGGTTGGGAGTGAGGGACACCAGCATGGCCTGGGGGGCTGGTTACTGTGGGTTGCGAGTGAGAGGCAGCATCAGGGCTGGGGGGACTGTGGCTTAGGAGTGAAGGGCAGAGGCAGGGCACAGGCATATCACTGCCCCCTCCCCACAGTCATATAACCCTTCCCCCTTTCATCCCATCCCCCACAGGTGTCCTCTTTTTTGAAACTGGAAATATAGTAACCCTATTTATTATCAATAATTTACAGAAGACATAAGGAACTTAACTAGGTTTGTGTAGTGAGACAGTGCCATCAGAAGCAGAAAAGTAGTGAGACTTCTAGTTTCCTTCTCTCAAACATTAGATCACTTCCCCCACTGGTTTACAAGGCAGAGAAACAATACTCCTAGCCTACAAATTGCTGCAGCTTCACACAAAGATTAATTTTCAAAGGGTTACCATCAACCCAAGGTTCCTTATCAGATTTTTTTAACCTATTAAGCCAAAAGGAAAACTTCAGATTGCCAAGATTTCCTCTCATTCCCTGTATTTGTACTTCACACTCCTGTGAAGATCCAGGTTTCATGTCATTTCAGTTCATAAAAAAAATAAAAGGTTTTGAACTGAAACTTGTCCCACTGAAACGATTGGCATTATGCATCTTGAAATTTGCATTACAATTTACACATCAAGGACTTTATTGCAATTGCTGTGATGTTATGCTTCTAACAAACCTGCAAAAAAGATTTTATCTGCTTTAAGATACAGATAGACTTATTTATTTTTTTCTATAAAATAAAATACAATTGCCATCAAAAATGAGTCTTTCATTTCTTTATTAGCTACCCACATTTTTCCATGAGAAAGTTTCATTCAGGTAGAAGATCCGAAAGCCTCTGCAGTAATTTCTGATATGCAATTAGCAAAATCAGCACATTCCAAAGTTTTTTTCTGTGAATAGTACACAACAAAATGCTACAATCAGTTATTGACAGAATTATCTACCTTATGGTGCCATTACAGAGGGTAGCTTAGTACACATAATTACAATAATTACACAGCACAATACACATACAACAACAAAATAGTAGAGTGCTCCAAACTGGCACTCCTTCAACCAAATTCTATTCCTGGCTTGCACTACTATAAATCTAAAACAACTCCATTAAAGCACTATTCTCTCCTGCACATAACATTTGTACACTTCAGTCTACACTGACTTCTACAGGGAAGCTGTGGTGCTCTTGTTGATGCATGAAAAACCAAATGGTCTCCTGTGACCCAGGGAGACTCTATTTCTAACACCCAAATTAACAGTGACACTCAAGTTATGTCTGGTTTTAAGTCACCAGTGAAGACAAAGCCCACTGGGAAGCTGCAGCACTTCATCACCTATTTTATTCAAGCCAACATACTTTGGTTTAAATGGGAGTGACAATAAAAGCATGTGAAAACAGGGGGCTCTATTTTGGAACCAAATATGGGAAATTCAGAAAATGGGGGCGGGGAGGGCAGTTGAGTCTTCATTTTGAAATGAAAAGTAGATTTTTTTTTTATTTCATCACAGAACAAAAAATCCATCCAAGTTGCAGAAAAAATAACTAAAATATTTCATGTTGGGGGAAAAATCCATAAACAAAACTAAGTCTTAGCTCTCAAGCTCCAAGGTTCTTATGATCTCAACTTATGGGGAGCCAAGAGCCTAACAGTCCTGGGCATCATAGAGCTATGGACAAACATTACACTTAAACCGGTTTAACTGATCAGAAACTGGTTTAAACCTTTAACAGAACAGATGTTCAGTGCACATAAACCGGTTTGAAAATGGCTGAAACCTGGTTGGCTGTAGTATCAGACTTAACTGATTTGGGTCAAACCGGTTTATGCAATGTCTGACTCAGATCCCTTGCTAGTTTAAAATAAACTAGACAGCCCTAGCACCCTGGGATGCTCTCTGGGCTGGGCTGGGCAGGGCTCTCCTCCACAGCAGGGCTGGTCCCTCCCCTCTGCTCCCTGGCTGCAGCTCCAGAGACTTCAGGCTGCTTCCCCACTCCCCTCACAACTCCCTGCTAATCAGGAATTCCCCCTTCCCTTCTGCCTTTCACAGGAGGTGCCTGTGTATTAGCTAGCAGACCACATGCTGGCTATGGTCCCTGCTGAATCAACAGGTAAAATCAACAGGCAGAATCAACAAGTAGCTGGTAGTGTCCCTCTGTTGTTTTCTTAATTCAGTAATAAACACTATTATCAATTCCCTTCCAGGCTAATCAGAGCTCCTGCCAGAGCCTGGCCACACACCCCTCAGCTCTATGCTGTGGAAGGAAGGGATGGCTGCTGTAGCACCCCCTGGCTTCTAGCCTGAGCCACTGCATGCATTTCTGGGATGTACAGATATTTAGAGTCAATATCAAAAGTTGCCTTCCTCGAGGCCCAGGTGTGTGAGTTGTCCTTCCATATCTCCCTCTTACCTCAATACCTGCAGTATTACCCATTCCTTACTTGGAGCCCATCTAGGAATCAATCTCCAATCTGCCTTTCTTTTTATACGGTTCTAATTATGGGCAATAAAGACAGGAAGTAGCACATAGAAAGGCTGGAAGTCAGGACCACAGAATCGTTGACAGATTCCCTGTATTTGCTGACTGAACAGTGCAGTTCAGTTCCAAACATGGGGTAGAGAGGGTGAATGAGCTGCCAGCATTCCCTTGTGTGAGGAGCTTAGACATTTTCTGTGTAGATAGTAGTGATGGATTTGAGGCAGCCTTCAAGTTAACCCTAACTAGCAGTGTAGACATAGACTTAGAGTCAAAGTTAAAACTATCTCCATCAGGTCTTCTGTGGCTGCTTCTGACTTGTGAACAGGAAGCCTTGAAGCACTGACAGCCCAGCTCTGCAGTAGAGAGCCTGGAAACCCCAGGATCTTTAATGCTGGGGCATTCTGCATGAATGTTGTATTCACTACCCCTCCACATTCATCTGCCAGAATCTGGTTCTTTCAATTCTCAGAGTTCAAAATATAAAGATACACAAACTTTGGGGCTAGGGACAAAAGTTACACACAAACCAATTTAAGTGATCAGAAACTGGTTTAAACCTGTAACAGAACAGAAGTTCAGGGCACAAAAAAACAGTTTCAAAATGACTGAAACTGGTTTAAGATAAACCTGGTTAAATGTAGTATCAGACTTAACTGATTTAGGTCAAGCCAGTTTATGGAACTTCTGTCCCAGACCCCTTCCTGGTTTAAGTTAATTCACAGTCCCCCAGCATCCCAGGATGCTTTGCAGCCCTGAGTTGGGCTGTGATATCTGCTCCAGCAGAGCAGAGCAGGCCCACCCCTCTCCACCCTAGCTGGAGCACTGTTACTGCTCTGGCTGACTGAGAAGGTGGTAGGGGTTGGAAATTCTGCTCCCCAGTAGCCTGAAGGGAAGGCGGGGTTCAATCCCCCCCTGCCTTCCCTCTCCCACTGGTATGGGACCCCAGCTGGGGTCTGCCTAGCTGCTCATATGCAGCCCCACCACTCTGGGTCACTACTTGAGCAGCAGGAGCAGGTGGGGAGGGGGCCATGGTGCTGCAGCTTCTTTGATTCTTCTTTCGCTGTCTTTAACAGCTGTTTGTTTTGTTGCATCTCTTTAGTTTAAAGCTTTGCGTGTCAATAGTAACCCTGCCAGAGCAATTCATTTCTTTGTCTTTTAATTCACCCAGGTTTTATGCCCAGCGACAATCTCAGAGGGCCACTGGTAACAAAATTGTACAAATGCATCTGTTCCACAGAATATATCCTTACTCCAAAAACCTGGAGCTGTTTTTCTTATCACCCAGTTTTCTAGTTCTGAAATCTCTTTTCTCACCAAGCCCACCATATCAGTCAATCCAAAAAGGGAAAAAGCTCCTGAATTCCAACTTAATCTGTGCTCCCTCCCTTGCAAAACCATTTTGGTAAGTTTAAGTGACTGAGCCCCCAAACCCCCAGAACAGAATTAACAATCCTACACAGCTCTAAGTTCAAGCAGCTATATAGGCTGAACCAATAAGCGAGTGAACAGACATTCACCTTTGATTCCAAAAATGCAGCCACATGCCTGCACTGGCTCAGGCCAGAAGCCAGGGGGTGCTAGAGCAGGCCTCCCTGCTAGGCTGGAGAAGACAGCCTGGGCCAAGGTTAGCCTGCCACCATGCAAGGCAAGTTTGCAGTGGACATGCAAAGCATCCTGAGATGCTGGGGGACTGTGAGTTAACTTGAATCTGAAGGGGATCTGGGACAGAAGTTCAATAAACTAATTTAACCTAAATCAATTAAGTCTAATACTACATCCTTCCAGGTTTATCTTAAACTAGTTTCAGCCAGATTTGAAATGGTTTCTGATCACCTATACCAGTTTATGTGTAATATCTGTCTCTTCTTTGGTTTATTTTCTAAATAAAAATCTAACCTGCTCCAGAAAGCTGGCTATGGCTGAACCCACAAATTCACAGAACAAAGCCTGTTTTTCCATGTATTCACTGTATTCACTGACTGAGGAGGTGGGTCAAATAGGGAGAAGCAAGTAGAGATGGAGTATATAACTATGAGGGGATGGACAGTGTTACCCAGATTACAGGTAACCTTGTGGGTAGGCTACTGAAAACAGAGGCAGAAACAGGTCTACAGTCCAACCTTTTATTTGCTTGTACTTTAAAACATGAAAACAAACATTTATCGCAAAATCTATTTGGCTGTCCATGGCAAAACAACATAGATTCTCACCTGTACCCTCTGGGGAGACTCAGGAGGTGGGCAGAATATGGCGTGCAGATTGGAAGCAGCAGGTCTTCTTGAATTCACTGAGTTCTCCAAATTTCCCTCCAGCCTATGCCCAATATTTATAGATAGTTGATTCTAATATCCTAACAAATGATTTCTCATTGGTTTTATTTAACTGTCTTTGTTTCACTGAAGCTTTCAGAACTGGACTAAACCAAATCTCTTGTGAATGCAGAAGGTGTCACTTAATCTGGATTTATATCCTTGGAAAAGAAATAGGGAGGGTTTCTTATCTCCTTTCTTTTCCCAATCTGGAGTGCTGCTCAACACTGGCCTGCTTCTTCTTTACCTTCTCTGATGAGGCTGTTTTTGTTTTTATGAATTATCTATGCATTTTAACAAAAATATATCTATTATAGCAAAATAACATTTAATACTTTTGATTGCATCAATCACTACTACTATTTTATATAGCTATAAAGTGAATATAGTGTATATGGATTATTTAATATGTGGTCTTCCTTTATCTCCTTTCAGGCTTTGTGCTACAATTGTGTTTGATGGCTTCCTGTACTTTGCTCACCAATCTAGTTGTCACATCTGCAAAGGTTCACACTACAGTCACTCAGAAACAGGCTTCTGGGGCCTTCTGCTTAACAGCACTTCTGCGGCTTGGGCTAGGCCCCTTGAAAATGGTCAGGGCTCTCAACAGCAGGAGTCTGTGAGCCGGGTCATTTCATTCATCTTTACATGTGTAAGATGTCTAAAGAGAGATGCCTCTAGTAAGCCTAACTAAACACATAGGTTAACATTTTCTAACACAGATGCTTCAAATAAAGCTCCTAAGTTTAAATATAAATATTTTAATAAATGAGCTGATTTCTAAAAGTGCTAAACACCAACCCTAACTGCAATTAGTATATTTGTGTACAAATCTTAATAAATAAAAATGGAATCATTAATGTATGCCTGGCAAATAACCAGAGCTGGATTAAAACCGTGGTGAAACATACCATACTTTTTAATTAATTTCCTGAGCCATTCTTCCTCCTTCCTTTAAACTAGGCCTATAAAAAGGAGAATAACAAACTTTAATCTTGATCCCTGCAATCTGCATCATTAAACCATTCATGCCATTACTGCCATTCTGTTACTTTCAATGAGTTTCCCAGAATGCTTGCAAAGGCACACAGATATTAATATTTTATTTATTTGCTTCTTGGTACTGTCTCTACAGAGACTCAATTAAGAAATTTCCAGGCAGCTTCAGCTACATGGAGTAAACAACAGCTCCTAGCTGGAAAAGAAACAAATTCACAGATTTTATTTTCTTATCTAATGCATCACATAGTATTCCATTTCTCATTAATGGAATAAAATCCTTCTTTATAAAAGGTGCCTAAGCCAAATCAATCTGAGAGAAAGAAAGCCACAACCCCTATTTTGTCTAAAGGGAGCCTGTAATTCTTAATTAGCATTTTATGGAAAGTCATTTATGTGTCTGGAGCTGCCCAAGCCAAGCTGTACTCATTTTGCACAGCTGGATGGACATTATTTTTTCACTGTTTTACAAGGGAAGACAGAAAAAATGTTTTTGGGATTGCAGAGCAAAAAGATGAGAAGTATATAGTGGTTTAGTATCCTTTAGTCATATTAATCAAACTATATCTTAAACATCTTAAACACACCAAAGAAATGAATGATGACAAGATAAGTAGTTTAACCAGGTTCATACAGGGTGTGTCTACACGTGCACTTCAATGCGCAGTAGACTAATTTACTGTGCAGTAAAACATCACCGTTTATGCATGCACTGCAATTAGGGTGCAATAGATTAATTTACTCCTGCATAGGATAGTCCCATCAGACACAGGTACTATCTGACAGCAGAGTAAATTACTGCACTTAAATGCATGTGCAGACAGTGACATCACAATTAGTTTACTGTGGCTCAAATTGTGCTGGAGTTCATTCAGTCACATTAGTTGCGCAGGTAGACATGTCCACGGTGATGCAACAAAAATTAGAAACAGAATCCAGTTCCCCAATCCTGAATATTACACCCAGGCCCCTCTGGATGGTTGAAAGACAATACTCCTGGTCTACAAATTATTACTAATTGGTGATTTCATGTACATTTGTTCCTGCCAATAAAGTTAAAGAGAAAACCAATTTTATCACTTGGGTTGCTAGCACTCCAAGAGGCTGAAGTATCTTTATCAGAAAAGGGAAATATATAAATTAAAAGCAAGATTTTCAAAAGGACACCATCAACCCCAAAGTTCCTTTTTAAAATTTATTTTACCTACAGATGAAAATGTTAGTGTAGGGAGTCAATATGTTTTTTAAACATAAAAGCAGTAAAACCTGTGGTTTGACATGTGATAGAGTTTTTGACATCTGGGGATTCTCTGAAGGCCTGGCTTGTTGCTAGGAGCCACCATGAAATATTCAAATGGAAGAAATTGGGTTAGGGTCTTGAGAAGACAGACAGAAGTCTTGCTGAAAGTGGCAGGCAAGAATTCTTGAGATACCGGGGTACCCAGAGAGAAGTCCAAGGGGGACTGTAGGCTACAAGGAAGATGTGACTGAGATCCAGATTAGAGAACATAGGACCCAGAAGGTTCAGAAAAAGAAGGCTGAAGTTTATATAAAACTCAGCAGTGTGCCTAATGTTTAAAAAGTCCCAAGAGGTTTAAAGTTATAATCTGCAATTTCAGATAAATAAGGATTGTCTAACTTCTGCTTATCGACTGCAAAATCTGTTTAAATATCACTGAGAGGAGGGGCAGTGTGGCAACAGGGGGAAGTAAGGGGCTAACCACAACACAATAACTGAGATCTAGGAGATGCTTTGTCATTATCTTTTGAGGCAGTGGTTCAGATATTAGATAAAAATTGGTTCCGGTATTATGATATTATCTTGCTCCAAGTTCTCAATTTGACTGACCTTAGTAAAAATCTTTAGTTGAGATTTACAACCAAATGGACAACCACCTCCTTGGAATCTTCCTTGGAATGTATAAAGATTAGATTATTTTTCATATTAATGTGATGTTTTAACTCACCAGTTCCCAAACTCTGACAGATTGCGCACCACCAATTTAAAATGATACAGCCTTAAGTTCCACCAGCAAATTTTTCAGTTCAACCTCACACACCACCTGCAAATTTTTCTCATATACAGTAATAATAATAAATCTGTTAATACATACCACTGACAGTTCATGTGCGTACCACTAGTGGTATGTGTACCACAGATTGGGAACTGCTGGACTTTAACTTATTTGATATGCCACAGTTCAGGTTTTGGTGCTCCCCTAACCAGTTCTGTGGCCTCTCTCTCTGTGCGCCTCCAGCTGGCTATCACCCATTGTAGGGCTTCACTGGGCAACCACTTCCAGGAGCGGCTGCAGCCACTTCTGGGAGCGGCTGCAGCTATCGGCCGGCGTTTGCGGGGGGTCACTGGCACTCCCACCTGCCCCCTTGCCCATCACCTAAGCAGTGAGTGCAGCTGATCAGGGGGTGCACTGGCGCTCTCAGGGGGGTGCACATGCACTCCCGTGCACCCGCTACACGTTGCCACTGCTACTCAGCCTTCTCTTCTTCAGACTAAATAACCCAGTTCCCTCAACCTCTCCTCAGAAGTCATGTGCCTCAGCTCCCTAACCATTTCTGTTGCCCTCTACTGGACTCTCTCCAATTTGTCCACATCCTTTCTGTAGTGGGGTCCCAAAACTGGACACAGTACTCCAGATGTGGCCTCACCACTGCCAAATAGAGGGGAATAATCTCTTTCTTCAATCTACTGGCAACAGTCCTACTAAAGCAGGCCAGTATGCCATTAGCCTTCTTGGCAACAAGGGCACACTGCTGGCTCCTATTCAGCTTGTTGTCCACTATAGCCCCCTTTGCCTTTTCTGCAGAGTTGCTGCTTAGCCAGTCAGCCCCAACCTATAGTGATACATGGGATTGTTCTGTCCTAAGTGCAGGACTTTGCACTTGCCCTTATTGAACTTCATGAGATTTCTTTTGGTCCAAGCCTCCAATTTGTCTAGGTCTCCCTGAATCCTAGCCCTACCTTCCAGTGCATCTACTGCTCCCCCCAGCTTGGTGTCATCTGCAAACTTGCTGAGAGTGCATTCCATCCTATATTCCAGGTCACTGGTGAAGATATGAACAAAACTGACCCCAGGACCAGCCCCTGGAGCACATATAGAATATCTGAGTTCAATTCCCTCCTCTTCTTGTGGGGATTAAAGCTCATATACTACACCAGAAAGGAGAGTTCCCCGATCCCCAAATTATATAGTGTCATGGAAAGAATGCCCTTAGTTCTCCTTATTGAAACTGTTCAATTTAACAAGGCATAGATGCCTAGAAGTGTTCTTTCTTTGCAGCACACCAGTTTGAGTAGTCTTTTAGTAGGAAAGAGTTGTATCTATTTACTCCGTTAGGTCAGAAAACCTGGACTGAAGTGAGCAGCTATAAAACCTATCATTTTTTTATTTGGAGTTTTAAGAATAGTTTTCATGGATCCTGTATCAGCAAATGAACATCCCACTGACAACATGCAAACCTACCTTTATTTATTCTGACACATCTCTGGGAATATTTTGATTATAGGTAACATTTATTACCTTGAGATTTAAACATTCATTTTAGAATTTTTTATCTCAGTGTATAGGAGGAAGGCGGGAGATTGTCCAGAGACAACGATTGATGGACTGTCTGGTTCTCATCCTTACTCAATACAAGTATGACTGCATCCCTGGCACTGGGGCTACACTGCTTTATTTCAGCCAAAGATCTCTTTTTAAATATTTGAAAGGCATTTAACAAAGATTATTTAAATGACTAGATTACATGGACATTACTGGAGATTGTTCCATTCCCAGATAAAAGAAAGGATGTTTTTTCTTGGTTCATTAGAATTGAGAATAGATCTTCTCAAAAGATTTTCTTTAACTCTTTAGTTTACTGCATATTTAATGTTCAGACCCTTGTTCCCCTAAAAAAAATACCCCAGGTTTCAAATGCTTCCACCTGTACAAATGCTTAAAGAAATCAGAACTAATCCCATAGCTAAATATTACCCAACTGGAGTCTGTACCAGCAGTGGACTTAGGTGATTTAATCCTGAGACTTCCAGGGTCACTTTTATCAAAGGAAAGCTAGTCTGTAGAGACCTGATAAGAGTGACGTCATTGATTTTTTTTTCTCTCCATCTGGCAAGTTATCAGATGAAACCTAAACTTTGTTATCTCCTCAGAAACACAAACATGAGTTGGTCTCTTCAGGCAAGTTAATTTAGTTTGAAAATAATTAAGGAGTTACCTTCTGGATTCAATTAGCTAATACCTCTGGACAGGTACAGGTCACTGAAGAGCAAGATACCCTATTAGTTTGAGTTGAATATATTGCATATGATACCATGACTGAATAATTCAGTTTTATACTAATGTTTCATGACTATAGCTTCTAACCACTTCTTATCTCAACTTCTATCAGTAACAAAAGCAAATTAATGTCAGGAATTCATCTTCAGCCAGGAAGGAGCTTGGCAGCAACTTTGGGCTCTGACTGCTATGAATGTTTTGGAAAGAGCTTGCTCAGTGGAATTGCCTAACACCATTTTAAAAAGCTTGACTGCTGGAAGTAAATCCAAGATTCCATTCTGCAACAGAATTGGGGCCAATACCCAAAGCATTTTGTATTCCTTTTGTCATGACCCAAAGGGTATGATTTTGTGTGTGCTTCGACACTGCAGAATAATTTCCCGCCACGAGGAGCTTTCTTTGCACGGTGCAATTCTCAGTTGCATTAGAGAAAACCCCGGTGCAAAGGAGTTCCCGCCATTCGCATGCAAATTTGTTTCCCACTATTGGCTGTTTCTAAATTATTCCCATGTGGCGGCTAGCGATTAGCTTGCTAGCCGTATAAGAGGCTTGAGCAGTTTCCGCCCAAGTTGGAGATCTCCGGGGAGGACCTCATTTAGGAGGACTCCACATCCATCTCGTGGAGAACTCTAAGCGCTGTGGAGCTTAACAAACCCCGCATGTGCCTTAGAGGAGGATACAGGGGCCTGATCAACCTCTAGCCTCTCCCCGTTGCCGCCTGATCCCTCGACATACCCTTCCCTGCGCGCTCATGGAGAGTCAGTCACCTTTTGGACTCTCATCGTGGTATCCAGAGCTCTGTCCGGGTCTTGTTCGTGCGAGTTTTCTTTTCGTTTGTAACTGCAACTTAAGCAAAGTTTTTCCTGCCTGCACCGCGACCATCTACGGTGTAAGTAAAATAATCTTTAATCAACCGCTACGCGTCCGTGCCTAATTCTAGTCCGCCGTGCCGAATTCCCCGACCCACGTGCCAGGGCTGCTGGCCACAGCCCGCCGCGCGCCCCCCGAAAGCCTCGGACCGCTCCCGGCCCGCACACCTTTAAGGTAGAGGAATTTCATATAACTGCAGCTATCCTGTAGATAACTGCAGCCAGCAGTTGCAATCTTTATTTTGGGCTGGAATGAGCTGTCCATATTTCACAGCCAAGCTAGACAATAGTGGCTATGATGGAACTGCTGACAAACTCAATCTCATAGTAATAGATATCATTACCACTATAATGAATTGGAACTAAACAGGGCAAAATCTGCATGTTTTAATTGTTCTCACAAGAACACAGTGGGATCTGGAAGGTTAACTGCAGCACTATATCAGAGAAACAGTTTTCGAGTTACTGGCAAGAAATTAGCTCTTGCATTTGTATTACCTCTGGTCATTAGCTGAATATACTACCTGTGCTTTTCTCAAATTATTTCTTCTTTAATTTGATTTTAAGCACCTGATTACATTTAAACTCCCTGAAGAAACAGATGTTTAAATTTAACTGCAGCTCTGGATTGCACTCATGCCAAAAGACCACTCACAGACTTAGCATTAGTTAAAAAGTATTTTTAATTATTTTAAAGTTTTGCTTTCTAACTGGCAACAATATATAGGTTTACTATTACTTCTATCTGCTGCTTTGCTCAAGTTCAGAGAGTCATTAGAGCTAGAGAACAAAATAAAGTTATGGGATTAAATATGCAGCAGTAAACCATAAATAAACTACCCCATACTGTAGTGTTATTTGTTGAAGACTCCCAATAACTAGCATAAAGAGGATTGTTAAAGGCATAATTTGCCTTTTCTGGATTATCCTTCTCACCATAGCCAGACTCAACTACAGAATACTGTTCATTATATTGCACAGTGCCCCTTGGTTTATTACAATATTGCACAGAGATTTATAATTTTTCATATATTTTCTGGACCACAGGATCCATTTGGAATTTGGGATTGAGCACTACCACTTATGAGACATCTGGGTATGTATGAGGCATGTCTCCCAGAGTGATGCTTCCCTTCTCTATTTTTGACAAATTAGAAGGTAGGTATTTATTTTAAATGGATAATGAAAGCATTGTATCCCATTTGTTTGGATCAGCCAGTGAGCTGGATTGTGAACTTTCTAGTCAAACCATAGTGACACTGCCATTTTAAAAGTCTGAGATCAGCACTTCGATCCTTGAATGATTGACACTCCGTAAAATACCTAAGACAGAAGACATCTATTATATTAATGTCAGTGACAAGAGTTCCTTCAGTAATCTTCCAGTTTTTTTTACCATCTGGTACCCAGATATTATTAGAAAGATTAATTTTACAAGCATATTATTATATACCACTTTTAAATTTAATTTACCATTATGTTAACTGACTCGTTTTTATTCTTCTTGGATTTCTCCTTAAATTTCTTTTAAAATCCTAGTGCTGCTTGACCTTGTGCCTCAGATTCTCAGAATAGAACAAAATTCTTAGAAATGTAAATGATGCAGTTAAAAAAAACCCACCGGTAACCTAAGCAGCATTTTACATAAAGTCATTTCTTTATATAAAAGATTTCAATTAAAAAGCTAATTAGAAAAACTAAGTCTGGTCAAGAAACACTACCTTCAGATCTAATAGCTGAAGTGCACAAAATTTCACAAAGTGAGAGAAGGCATCAAACTGAGGAGTGAATGAGAATTAGAAAATTCCAAAACAATGAATTGGGAAATATTGTGTTGTGAGTTCAGTTCACTGAGTCAGAAGCCACTCTAACAAAGAAATTTCTTTATTCGTGCCAATAGCACCCAGATAGCCATAAGACTCCTTTTTCAGCTCTAATCTCCAACTCCACCCATCTCTACCTACCCGTGTGAAACAGTGATATCCTGGAGGGGAGCTCAGTGACAGATTAGCTCTTAGAAGGTATACAATCATTTTATCTCCCCTTTCCAAGCAGAAAACACAACCTTTATTAAACTAACAATTTTCAGTAAGTCTTTGTGGTGCTTTCAGTCTTGCAGATCTGTAAGGCATCATGTTAGTCTCTGCATTGTCTTGATCAGTCTGTGCTGTGGTCTCTGCATTGCCTCCTCGGTCTCCTCCATATCCTTCTCCAGTTCGGACAGCTTGTTCTTCTCCTGTCCTTCCTTGATGTGCTGTAGGTGTTTTCTATTCTGTCTGTACACTTTTCCTTCACTTGTCTCCACTTCATAAGATCTAAAACCTACCTCGTGAGTGACCACTGCCTTCAGCATCATTGTTTTACCATCACGTGTATGTACCCTGTGCTGGGGTAACAAACGTTCCAGTTTATGTGACCCCGTGTCATAACAAAACTTTTGTTTGTGCTTGTCACTGATCTGGTAGGCATTTATGTCAGTCTGTTGGGGTTTGTTTGTTTTTTAATCAGTGGTCACCAAACTAGCTAGCCTTGTTCTAAGTTTCCTGTTAAATAACAGCCCAGCTGGCAAAAAAAAACATGTTCCAAAGGAAATGCTCTATAATTTAGTAATGCCAGATAAGGACCTGCCGGAGTTTCCTCTGCCTCATTTAGCAGCCTTTTTATTATATTGACACCATTTTCTACAAGTCTGCTAGACTATGGATATCTTGGGCCAGAAGTAATGTATATAAACCCATATTCCCTTGCTACTTTAACAAAGGGGTTTCTTTATTCATGCCAACAGCACCCAGGCAGCCATGAGACTCCTTTTTTGGCTCTCTCTCCATCTCCTCCCATCTCCATCTACATGTTAACAGTGATATCCTGAAGGGGAGCTGAGTGACAGCCTAAGCCATAAAGGTATACAACCCTCACAGGAAACATCCCACAGTGCAAAGTCCAGGAAGTCTGCCATTAAAATCTAAGAATGAAGTCCTTCAATGAATTACACAGATAGGACTGTGCACTCACTCATGTGCTCAAAAGAAAGCTAATTGCAAACCTAGGTTCTTGGACCTTCCTTGCCATGAATACATACCGTATGTAGAACACTGTTATTAGTGCAACATTCTTCACAGAAAAGCCAAAGGCCCTGGTCAAAGGGAGAGTACTGCTAGAATTTTTGTTTGACAAATAAGTAACAAACTCTGCAGAGCCAACTTCAAAAATAAATTTTTAAATTCAAATGCAAAAACCACCAATCTAATGCTGTTTTCCTTTCCAGCTGAACAGCAGTTATTTAAACATTTCATTAAAATCATTGACAGAGATTGTCACCTGGCAAAAATTAATGCAGATCAATTGATATCACTGGATCAGTTCCACCAAGTGATGATTTACATTTCTGTTTTCAAAATGTAACATATTAACTTCTTCAGTCTACAAGCAACATGCCATGTATATATGCATCAATGACGTGGAAGATGGGGTAGAATGCCCTGTCAGCAAGTGTGCAGATAACACCAAGCTGGGGAGAGTGTAGATACACTAGGAGTAGGGCTAGGATTCAGAGAGACTTGACAACTTGGAGGACTGGACCAAAAGAAATCTCATGTAGTTAAGTAAGGACAAGCACAAAGTCCTACATTTAGGACGGAACAATCCCATGCGCCAGACCAGCCTCGGGATCGAGTGGCTAAGCAGCAACTGTGCAGAAAAGTAGGCAGCAGAAGGCTGGGGCTAATGGCGCTTAGCACCCACCAAACTTCGTGGTGGCAGGTGGCAACAGCAGCAGCACCCAGCACTGCTCAGCATGCAGCTGCTCCTCCACCGACACATACAGCACCAGTGTGCGCCAGCCCCCAACAGACCTGTAGGAGGGAGGGAGGGAGGGGCAGGGGTCAGGTGGGGCTCAACCCCCACAAATAATTTTTCCCCCACCACTTATTCCTGGGGGCTATAGTGGACAACAAGCTGAATATAAACCAACAGTGAGCCCTTGTTGCCAAGAAGGCTAATGGCATACTGGCCTGCATTAGTAGGATTGTCGCCTGCAGGTCGAGGGAAGTGATTATTCCCCTCAATTCAGCACTGGTGAAGCCACATCTGGAGAACTGTGTTCAGTTTTTTCCCCCCCGACCCTCGCCCCACATGCACACACCTCCACTACAGAAAGGATGTGGAAAAATTGGAGAGAATCCAGTAGAGAGCAGAAAAAATGGTTAGAGGGGTAGTGCACATGACTTATGAGAAGATGGTAAGGGAACTGGGCTGATTTAGCCTGGAGAAGAGAAGACTGAGGAGGGATTGAATAGCAGCCTTCAACTACCTAAAGCAGCGGTGGGAAATTATTTTGAGCGGAGGGCCACTTACAGAGTTTTGGCAAGCTGTCGAGGGCTGCATTGGCAGCCCCGCCCCCTGACAGGTGCCCCACCCCCTGGTTGCCATCTCATGGCCAGAAGTCCTGCCCCTAACCAAAACTTTGCCACCAAAAGTTCCTCCTCTTGCCCCCAGAAGTACCCCTTTCAGCAAGGGGTTTTGCCATCTCAGAACCAGAATAGTACCAAATTATATTCTAAAAATCAAACATTTACAACATTTACCAGTTTGATTGCAAAAAATATTTTTGCCCTGATTTACATGCATTTGTGTAGTGCACATAGAGGTGATTGCACAACAGCTTAAAATGAAGTCTTACTCTTTTATATTGTAGCGGATGGAGGTCATGGGGATAGGTTTGTGGGGGGCCTGTTGCTGTGGCTATGTGGGGGAGGGTGGGGGTGTGAGTGTGGAGTAAGGGAGCATGTAGGTGTGTGTGTGGATATGTGGCATGTGGGTGGGTATTGGGGTTTGTGGGGATTTGTGTGTGGGGGAGGGTGGCTGGTGTGTGTGAGGGGGTGTGGGTGCCTGTGTGTATGGCAGTGTGAGGGGGGTGTGGGTGCATGTGTATGGTGGGGTGTGCATGTGGGACTTGCCCTATGAACACACACACACACACACACACACACACACAGTCTCTCCCTCCCTCATCACTCTCTGTCTCTCTCTCTCCCCCTCCCTCATTGCACAGATAGACACCCCCACCCACCCACCCTCCTGCTCCTAACCCTGGGGTACCAGCGTGAGCCCCGTGCTACCGCAATCTGGCTGCAGCCATATGGTGCTGTAGCAGCCCGAAAGCTGCAGCAGGCAGAGACTTCTGGTTGGAGGTGGCAGAGGTGGGAGGGAGTGGGGGTGTGGGGCTGGGCTGGCCTTGTTGCTGGCTCCTGCCACCTCCTCCTGGGTCCTACTGGCCCTGGCTCCTGTCATCTTTGACAGGCAACCAGGAGCAGATAAATATACATTTTCTAAAAATTTTAGGGGTCCCTCAGGCTGGATAGAATGGCCTGGTGGGAGGGATCCTGTTATGCAAATGGCATAAATATCAGCTTTAGGTTAGGTAAATAACATGGAGATAGACTTTTGCCTATTGCCTTAATCTTGTGTATTATCTTGATGTTTTCTTTTGTGCATTTTCTTGAGTTTTGCACTTGCTTAAGAAACTCCACTTTGTATTGCTCTATAACTTGACATAAGCGCTCGACCTTTCACTCCTTTGTATGCTGCATGTGTGAGGAAATGGGTGAGAGTGTGTTTGTGGAAAAACATCAGTTGTCGACTAACTGAAGAATGCAGACAGATAAAAGACCAAAACAAGAAGAATCCGCCCCAGAACAGCAAGAGAACAACGTCAATCAGCCTTCAAGGAGGAACACAGTGATAGCACAGCAAAACCCCAGAGGACTGAATGAATTGACAAGACTATGAAAGGTGGGGTGAGACATGTTGATTTGGGGTCTTGTTCTGCATATCATTCTAGAGCATCGGTTCACCTGACGAGATGGTCCAACAGAAGCCCAGCTCCCACTCATGATCAACTTAGCTGGCCACTAATTTGACTCAAGCACCAATGAGACTGGTAACATATACCAGTGCAGAACAGAAAAGTGGCGGAGGGGAGGTGCATGTGTGTGTGTGTATGTATATACTAAGTGCTTAATAAATGTGGCATCTTGCCTTGCCCCTTCTTACAAAGGTCTTGCTCTTTATTTTGAGCTAATTGGTTAACAATCCAGCCCGCAGGGTGTATTTTGCCCTACCATGACCTAAAGGGTGGTTACAAAGAAAATGGGCCTAGACCAGGGTGGGCAATTATTTGGGCTGGAGGGCCACTTAAGGAATTTTGGTGAGCTGTTGTGGACCAAGGATGGTGTGGGGAGAGCTATTAATCCTATCTGGCCCTGGGCCCCAGGCCTTCCCATGCTGCTGCCCAGTTGTGCTCCTTGTGAAACACTCCCCCTTTCAGGTAATCACAATCTTACTGCTTGTTACAATTCTATGAAAACATGAAAGAAAATATTTCATCACAGTCTAACCAGTTTGAGTAGTAAATATTCAAAAAAACAAAATAAATCAGTGTGCTCAGACTCCAGTCCCAAATACACTGGAACATTCATTTATAGGAAATGTAGCTCCAGTAATAGCTTTCAATTAATTAAACTGATAAACATAACATTTCCAGCTCAGTAGGCTTCTCTATTGCTTCTGTTTCTCATTATATTTCACTGTTTACAATATTTAACAATAGCTAAATCATTCATATTCTGAGACTGGAACCCATTCATACTTCATTCTCTTTAAGTCTTTTTTATATTCCTTCCTCTGACATTTTGATTTAACTTTTTAGAGCCTGTTGTTCCTCTGTTATTCCCAGTTCTGTATTGTGCCTCTGGAAACATCTGACATGGAAGGAAATATATTCCAGATTAAATGAGATTAGAATCATTAAAAATTCTTGACTAGGTATGTTTCCTGCACTTTTAAATGTTAAGGCCCAGATTCTATGCATCATTTTTACAGGCAGGGACCAATCTGATACAGAGTAAAAATGAAGAATCATCAGGGTTGCATCATCTTATATCTGCCAATTTATATCTGTCCAATGTCCCACAGGGGTGTTGCAATTCTCATAACTTGACATGACTCTGATACTATTTTGTGGTTTTCTGAAAGTTCCAGTTTCAAGATCCTTGCAATTATGTGAGAACCTCAGATTTCATTTCAGAAAAAAGTTTTGAATTCCCTCCAAGTTGACAGGGGAAAAAGCTTGAAAAATATTAATCCCAAAGCCACACGAAAGGAGGCGAATAAAAAGATCCCAGACCCATATCACTGCTTGCAGAATGGGTTTTTTAGTGGGGCTTTTCTGGTGCTTTTATCTAATAGCTGATTCAATCAGCCCTGCTGAAGTGCTTGATCTATGCAGATGCTGCAGAGCTGAGTCAAACTAATGCACTGCTGCTTCTGGTAAAGCGTGCTTTGGGATTTTATTTCCCCCCATGTCTATCAGCACCATTATTTTTAAATTGTTGCGCTTAACAATGCCTTGCATATGGAATCCTTCCTGGCCCGCAAGCCATTTTCTATTTGACAATTTTCTGACCCATTTGACTGAAGTGGGTCAAAGTTGCTAGGTCTGTTCTATGCCATCCTAAGAGTCTCCAACAGGCCAAGAAAATTCCCATGTGCCAATTAAGCTTTTGACCCTTTGCGTTTTGTGGACAAAGAGCTCTCCTCTTTTTAGAAAACAATTCTGTAAGTTATTTAAAAATGTTTGCTACAGGGAAAATAAATAGACATTGGTGTTCATGAGAGCTGCCATGAATGCCACAACAGGAATCAAACCAGAATCTAAGAGTCGAGTCTGCACAACCTTTTTTCTAAGTAAAAATTTTCATGTCCTGAGTCAAATCAGCCAAATCAATTCCAAATCTGTGAGTCATTCAAGAACCACATGTGGTCCCGCTACCAGCAAGTAACCTCCACCCCTACCTAGGGCTTCAGATGCTTCTAAATCCTGTGGCAGGAATCCTACATGCAGGCACAAGACCGGAGGCTTGGGGTTTGGATGCCCCCAAGTTTCATAGTTTGTAGGGTCAGAAGGGACCTGAGCAGATCATCAAGTCCGACCCCTGCCATGGCAGGAAAGAGTACTGGGGTCAAACGACCCCAGCAAGGTGTTCATCTAGCCTCCTCTTAAAGACCCCCAGCGTAGGAGCCAGCACCACTTCGCTTGAAAGTTGGTTCCAGATCCTAGCCGCCCAGACTGTGAAGTAGTGCCTCCTGATATCTAGTCTGAATCTACCCTCTGCCAGCTTGTGAACATTATTTGTTGTCACTCCTGGCAGTGCTCAGGGAAACAGGAACTCCCCCAATGCCTGCTGGTCCCCTCTGATTAGTTTGTAACAGGCCACTAGATCCCCCCCTCAGCCTTCTCTTGTGGAGGCTGAACAGGTTCAGGTCCTTTAGCCACGCCTCATAGGGCCTACCCTGCTGGCCCCTGATCATGTGAGTGACCCTCCTCTGGACCCTCTCAATGCTGTCCACATCCCTCCTGAAGTGCTGCGCTCAGAACTGGACGCAGTACTCCAACTGCGGCCTGACCAGTGTCACATAGAGGGGGAGGATCACCTCCTTGGACCTGCTGGAGATGCATCTGTGGATGCATGACAAGGTGCGGTTGGCCTTCCTGACCGTGTCCCCACACTGTCGGTCCATGTTCATTTTGGCATCAATGACTCCAAGATCCTTTTCTGCCTCTGCACTGGCGAGAAGGGAGTTCCCCAGCCTGTAGGTATGCTGCTGGTTTTTCCTCCCCAGGTGCAGCACCTTGCACTTGTCAGTGTTGACACCCATCCTGTTCTCATCTGCCCACCCCTGTAACCTGTCTAGGTCCAATTGCAGACTATTCCTCCCTTCTAGCATGCCCACATCCCCCCACATCTCCACCACCACTCTCTGGGTGTGGCCCTCCAGCCAGTTAGCGACCTATTTGACTGTGTAGGTGTCGACGTCACAGTCCCCTATTTTTTTAATGAGAATGGGTTGAGAGACAGTGTCAAAGGCCTTCCTGAAGTCCAGAAAGACTACATCCACTGCTACCCCTGTGTCTAAGGATTTTGTGACCTGGTCATAGAAGGCCACCAGGTTGGTCTGTCCCTAATGAACCCGTGTTGGTTGCCCCTAAGCATAATCTCCCCTGCTGGCCCCTTGTGGACATGTGCCAGGATAATTCTCTTAAAAAGCTTACCCAGGATCAAAGTAAGACTAACTGGCCTATAGTTCCCTGGGTCCTCCTTCCTCCCTTTTTTGAAAATGGGAACCACATTGGCCCTTTTCCGGTCCTCTGGCACCACACCAGAGGACCACAAGTGCTCGTAAAGCTGTGCCAGGGGTCCCACAATGACTTCTGCTAATTCCCTCAGCACTCTGGGGTGGAGATCATCAGGACCAGCTGATTTAAGTATGTCCAGTCCCTCCAGAAGTTCCCTGACTAGATCCTCACTGACCCTAGATCCTCACTTGCTCTCAACTGCATGGCTGCAGGAACAAGCTAGGGAGGAGTCTCCCATTTCCATCAAGTCAGCATATAGCCAAGATCTTCCCACTGGGAGTGAAAGTTGGAAGCTAACTATACATTATCTCAATCGGGGTACTGCCACCTGCCAAAAAAGTAGTTTTCCCCTGCAACTAGTAAAATCACCTTAGTAGTCATGGTGTCTCTCCTGCCCCGAGCTAAAAAGCCAGATTTTATAGATAGTGGCTGTAAGACACTTGCATCATCTGTGGGTTGGGCACAGAGAGGGACACAAAACTTACAGTAACCAGCTACTTACATCTTCTCTGATGTGGTGGACTTTTCATTTTTTTAATTGCAATTTAATTTTAAATTAAAAAAATACTCTTGACTGAAAGGAAGTCTAGGCAATGTGGCTTTTCTTCCCCTAGAGGAAATAAAATGCTGTGGTTAAAGGTGGCAAAATCCCAGCTCCTTCCTTTCTCCTCTTTCAAACAATAGGGGTTCAACAGCTCTCATTACAAGATGTATGCCAACCCACCTCATCAATTTCCAGGAGCTCAGTTTAATCACCTTATCAGAAAAACCCTAACTAGGGAGCAAGCTGGCAGCACTGAAATCAAAATATGAATGTGCTGAAGCATGACGAATGCTTAGATTATAATGAGCCACCAACCTTCAATACATAATCCAATAAATATAAACAAACATTAGCTATGGTGAGATGTTCAAATATGTGTACCAAAGAGTCAGTTGGGGACAGGGGGGTAATTTTCAATATACACTAATTCTACCTGCAGGGAAATAAAATCCAACAATGTGAGGTCTAGTCAAGCTTATTTAAATGTCAACATTGATTTGTTACAGCATTTTTTTTTTTTTTACTTTTTCACTGAGTAAACTGACCTTCCAGGTGATTAAATTGAAATAACTGAAGTAGAGGGATTTTTTAAATAAATTATATCCTGGTAAAAGTGAAATAATTATTCTAGTCTGCTCATAGAATGGGTGCAGAGGCACCAACATTGAAAGCATATCTTTCTGTCTCATCACAGCAGGTGCATAGCCTTGAAGACTGATTTCTTACTGGGCAAACAAGTGATGTGGAATCAGGTTATTTTCTTAGTGTACTGTGTTTTGTTTACACTGTGTATGCTAATCCTTGAACAAATGTGGTCATAAACACACCTCTTTCAGGAAGCTGTGCCAAAACTCTGATACCCAGGAAGCATCTCTGTCCAAAAGAAGAACTCATTAGAGAACTGAATAAACAAGTAAGCCATGTTGTTTGTGAATCTCCAGGACTATTCATAGTACAATAATGTCATTTTTGTCCTCTAGGAAAGAATCTTGTACCCCTTCTCCTTGTAGAGGGCTATGATCAAGCATATATTCTTCCTGTTGCTTTACTCCACCAACACAGCCATCTTTAAGGTGTTTGTCATGACAGCTCCTATTTGTTAAAAGGAATGGAACTCAAAAAAAACATCCTTCCTAACCTCACAAGGAAATTATTGCTAAACACCAGAAGGTATCTCCTTCTCTATTTGAATATAAAATATAGTTTTATTTGTTTAGTTCAAGAATGGAATTTTCCTAGTCTTTTCCACTTCTGCTGTTGCCAGAAGGAGCTTGTTTTTGATGCATGTCTGAAGCACTTTTTCAAAACAAATATGCTAGTTAGATTTACATGTTAGTAGTATTACATAGTAATATTGCTATTCATGAGCTGTTGTGATACAATGTCATGTGTCAACAATTAAAAAAAAAAAGTCACAGAGAGTGTGCTTTTCTTTCAACAATGTTTAAAGGGCTTAATTGGAATTAAGAAAACAATAGTATTCCTACAGCTACTCTGTGTATGCTTTTCAGAGTTTGTATTCAAAATCTTTGCTAGCAACCTCATGCCTGACCATCTGCTACAGATTTAAAGATGGTAGCAATAAACTTCTACTCACAACACCACCATCCCAATAAGCATACAGATATCACCCTTTAGGTCAGGGGTTCTCAATCCCCAGGCCATGGCGAGTTGGCTGCCAGTCCACAGCACGGTCGGCTGCTGGACCAGATGTGGCCATGGACCAGCAAACTGCAGCCCCCCCTCAAAGCCGGGCAGAGAGGCTGCAGCTCCTTCCACAGGGCCCACAGCAGTGCAGGGCTTGGCCCTCGCCCCCACCCCAGGAGTGGGAGTATCCTTACCTGTCATCCAGCTGGAAATTCCATCCGCGTTCAGCTGCAACAGCTAGGCTGCAGTTTGCCAGGCTGCAGCCACTTACGGGACACAGTTTGCCAAGCCACTGCATAAAAATTTGGGAACCCCTGATTTAGGTTATTAGAGTGGGGAGTCAACCCATATTGCAATGTTAACCTGAACCATGAGATCATGTCAAATGAAAATCCCTAATTAAACTATAGAGCAAAACTATCAGTTAGTTAAAATGTATTCAAGAGTCTGGTTGTAATGACAGGTGGTATAAGTAATAGAAAAGGTTGGAGGAAAATTAACCCCCACATTTTCCTTTGTTTCCGAAGTGTAATTCTTTGTGAAGGAAGGAAAAAGAAGAATTTGCATTCTCAGAAAAATTGAGAACCTGAACAGATCACCCGTTTTTCCAAAGTGGAAGTTTCAAGGCAAGTTTTGCATGAGTCAGATAAAGAATCAAGAAAACATACTGTACTACGTGTGCACACTGTTTAGCCCAATGGTTCTCTGTACTGCAAATAATTAAATAACTGCTATTTTTCAGATGCCAGTTGACACCTCCTAGATAAAGATAATAAGAAAAAAAAAAGTAGAGGAAACCCATCTAATCACTACCCAAACACACAAGAGAAACAAAAGTACTCTCTCATAAAAACTGTTCTTATCATTTAATGACATCCAGTTTGACAGAAGTTGAACTCGATGCTGATTTTTTAAAAAGGCTTAGGTTGTAAAAGTGCCTACAATGTGTGCTAAATCCAAAGCCATCTCCATTTGGTGGTTGACTCTAGAGCTGTGACAGTCCTGTAAAAACAGTACAATGAATTGGGGCAGGGGGAAATGTTTTATTCCTAAGTTTGTAGTTAAAGATAACCAGACCAGATAGACCAGATCTTTTAAACTAGATCAGGGTGAAATAGGTTCATAACTGGTATTTTCCACATACTACTATGATGCTGAACAGGGCATATAGGATCTGGCTTCTTGTGTCCTATAGTTTCTCTAAGAAATTCCTTGCCCATGTGGTGGCACAGACCCTACTGAATAAGTTCATTTAATAATATTAGTTGTAAGGCTGGCTTACCCAGAACTTACTTTTCTTACTACCTGGGATCTTAAAATCTTTTAAGTCTAAATCCTGTTTTTCTTCTGAATATTAAGACTAATAAAGCGGGATGGACTTAGTACTGGCTTCCACCCAGTAGGTGTCAAAATGATGTACATTTTGGCAAGATGGTTGTCACTATGCAGTGACAGTTTCAATGTTAACATTATATGATCATTCAGAAAGTACAGAGAACTCCCTTTGGCTTTAATGGGTGTTTTATGCATATATCAACAGAAAGACATCTTTCTAACATTTCATTTTCAAATATTTTGCACAGTTTGTACCAGCCAATAAATGTTTTTCATGACATGAACCTTTAGGATGTCACATAAGAAAATGGCCATTATATTTTTTAAGTGCTAATATGATGCATTCATTTTTATTACAGATTTTAAAGGAGTATGGGGCAGATATAAGGTAATATTCACCGATATGAAATGCAGCTCTGCATTTTTTTAATCTTCACTGATAGATAAAATTATAGAGTGCCAGACTGAACATTGAGGGTGCAACTAGAACAAGACTGCACTAAGTATTGTGTGCAGCATCAGTAAACTTAGGCTTTTGTTTAGTGCACTGCACATTTATATTTTTAAGACTTCTCATCTGCAGAAACTATAATCACTTCATTCTTCGAGCTGCTCTAACCCATTAGAGAGGAGGACTGCTCTCTCAAGAACTGTTTTTCTTTATTTAAAAAAATATATATTTTATCTGGAAATAATTAATCCTGTTTTTCAAGTGTGGAAACATAATCAGGTCTCTTTTACATACTTAGATGAGGGAAAAGAAAGATGGCTGCCTCCATGAGCAATAGCTGTACCTTAAGACTCCTTCACTTAAGAAGTTACTATTCCAACAACCATGCATTTAATTCATAGGCTATTAGATATTTCTCAGGGATTTCTAGAAAGGATGATGATGAAGATAATCAAAGATATGCCTAACTGAAAAAAGCATTGAAAATTGTGCTTCCCATATAGAAATTCTAGCTTTTGATCATGGACAGATTAATCTCAGCATAGATCAGCGATGATAAATGATTGCTTGACAAACAACAAAAAAGGAACGTTAGATTAAATGCTTAGAATACATTAACTCTGAAGGGTCTGTTTCAAGAGAAGTGCCTTTGTTTTTCAGACAATGAGTGGGAGATTCACTTGCTTTTAAATGTTTCTAGGATCCCCTGGGCAGCAATATTCACAAGAAAACTACAAGAAGAAAGTCCTGAAACAAACAGTACAAGTTGAAATTTCTCTGTAAATATAGAGTAAACCACAGAGAAAACTACAATAGATGAGAATATCAACATTCAAAAATGGCAACACACTGATCTCTACTACAGTAAAAAAGCTATTTAGAGACATGGAATAAAAGTCATTATGCAATATCCAAACAAGCTACTTCCAAAAGAGAGATGGCAACTATTTTTTAAATTGCAAAGGAACAGGTTAAATTCTGGATTGTTAAAAAGTAGAATTTAAAGTCAATGTTAATTTCAGTTTCTCAAATTAAGGATTACCTTTTGTTAAAGATATTAATCTCATTCACAAAGGATTACATGGATATCTGTATGTTATAAAGTTATTCTTGCTGAAATAATATTTGTGCTACTGAAATAGTGTCTCATCTCAGAACCATAAGATAGAAAATTTGAAAGATGTTACTGGCTCCCTTTTATTGTTGCAGAGATTTCCAAGGAGCAGGGATTGTTCCTGCTAAGAAGTATGTAGTATACTTTATCCATCCTGCAACCCCTACATTTTAAAACTAAATATTTTTTCCTCCAAGAAGAAGCTTTTGTTATAGATTAAAAAAAGATATAGACACCCAATTGTAGAATCCTCTCATTTGCCATTTTGAAGTATAAGAACAACATGATGCTGCCACCTAGTGAACTATGCAAAAGTGGTCAGTGTACTGAGGCATGTACCCAGTACTGATCAAAATATTTTCCACCTCAAACAGACAAGCATAGATAAAAAAAAATCTAGAATAAAAAAAAATGTGTCTAGAAACATGGTCATTTTAGATATAGTTTAGCTATTTAAATGGGTTTAAATACACATCGTTGGCTCTTCTTTTAAATTTTAGTTGACAAAAGACAGCATTTTGTGAAGAACAAATACTTGCTTAACAATGCTAGCATACCTGCAGCTGATGCCCATTGATCAACTGCATAGCCAAGTATTTGGAGGCTTTCTGAATTGTTCCTATTCAGAAGGGACATTGGTTATATGAGGTAGACATTTCATTGGTGCCTTCCTGTTTGCTTGCAAAGGATACACACAAAGTCCTTCTACCTAATAGCAAACTGGATCTAACAACAAGAGTCAGTCTTCTTGTTCCCTATCCCAAAGGTGTCTTTCCAGTCAGTACTCTGTCCAAAAGAAGGTCTTTCTTTCTCTGTTGACTTCCTCTGAGAGCAGAAAGCAAGGTAAATACATACCTTATAGTAGACCGGGGTGGGCATAACACGGCTTACGGGCTGGATGCAGCCCATTAGGCCATTCTATCTGGCCCGCGGGGCCTCTAAAAACATTTAGAAAATTAATTTTTATCTGCCCCTGGCTGCCTGTCATGGGGCCCTCAATGTCTTGCCAAAACTCAGTAAGCAGCCCTCTGCCCAAAATAATTGCCTGCCCTTGTAGTAGACTAACTAAATAAGATAAATAGAGAGCATGAGTTTTTATGAACTCAAAAAACATATGGAAGGACAAGCATAGAGCTGTGTATAAAGTGGCATAAGTGATTTCAATACAAAAGGTGGAAAAGAAGGAGAGAGGGGCAGTACTGGGATAGGTATACAAACAAAGAACCCATAGGCACAAAGGGATCACAAAAGCTAGTCCAGGTAATGGGATAAAAATCCGTAGTCCCTCTTTAAACCACACTTAACACAATGCAGTCTATGGATGATTGCTTGTTCAACAATTTCCCATTAAAATGTTGCTGCCTGAGAACAGCAATCCTAAGGTCAGCAATTTAATGCTGAGGGAAGTTGTAGTGTTCTACCACAGACTCTTTCTGCAGCTGATGTCAGATCATCAGGGATCCTGGTTTTCTCTGATAAAAAAAAATTTGGATTAAAAAAAGTAACCCAAAATCTACATTTTTCCGTGATCAAAATGAAACACCACTATATATATAGCTATATATCAGTGGTGTTTCATTTTAATCCCAGAAAAAATTGGATATTAGGTTACTTTTCTTAATCTGAAAATTAGGGATTTTTTCTTTTTGTCAGAGAAAACCAGGATCCCTGCAGATCAGTGTTCATTCATTCTTACATGTAGAGATTGTACCATCTGTCTTCTTTTGTATCAGATGTCCATATCTTTATCTTTGTGCATTTTGGTGTTTTTGTGGATTCAGGAGCTCTTGGCTGTCAGACACATTACCAGGGATCACTGTGTGGAAGTGGCTCTCTTCAATCCACACCATTTGTGGAGAAAGCTGGTGGCATGAAAGTAGCTGTGGCAGTCAGTTGGTTTCCAATAAAGTGTGGTGATGATATAACTATTGCAAACCTTCACTGTAGTGTCTAGGAAATTAATCTACTGGATGGAGTATTCCAGAGTTAGTTTGGTGGAGGGGTGGAAGTTATTAAAGTCCTAGTGAAATTTCTCTAGATATGGCTTCCCTTGGGTCTATCTCATGAAGATGTTATTGATGCACCTGAGATATACCGAGGGGATGAGAGGAGTTGAGGTGAATGAAATGCATGTCCTGCTTTGAAGATGATTGTCAATTCCTTTCATGATAGCCAAACTTACCCTTGGCCCCCAAATGTCACTTTTGCTCTATCTGGTTTGACCTTCAGCCAGCTCATTCTTTTCCAAACCGCTTAGTCAATCAGAGACAACATATCACTAAGGTTTGAAGAAAAACCAGAGGTATGTTTCATATAGAGCTTGATGGCAGGTATAAACCAGATCGAGACCTTTCATTGGAGCTCCCAAATCTGAAAGAGTCATGTATGAGGACAAAGTGGGAAGTTGTAATGGAAATATAAACTATTTTCTCATTGGGGATAATGTTCTTTACAGTTTTTTCTTAGAGAGACACACACACACACACACACACACACACACACACACTACTACTCATTCTCTCCATTTACTCTTTGGTTCCTTTCATGCATGCACCAACAGTTGCCACCAAATTCATTCTACAGCCCCTGCGTTTTTAAGTAAACCCATCTCATCACTGTGGCTCAGCTTTTACTCAGGCCTTTTACTCTGGCAGTGGCTTCTATTACAAGTATCACTAAACAAAGAGACATTTAACTGCTTTCTCATTGCTTGAATTGAAGGTGGCTTGTAGGCCTATCAGGTTTAAAGAGATCAGTGTTTCCCCATACATCCAAAACACATTGGTTGACTAGCATCAACCCTTTAGCATTCTTCTATCCTGAGAGTATACGGATATAATTTTTTGTAGGAGTCCTATGTATGTGTATATGTGATTTCTAGCAAAAGATAAGTTAGTATCTGGGCTGGGATGTCATCAAGCTCTAAATGAAACACACCTCTGGTTCTTCTTCAAACCTCAGTGATATATTGTCTCTGACTAGCTAAGTGGTTTGGAAAAAAATGGGTCGGTTGAAGATCAAACCAGATAGAGCAGAAGTGACATTTGGGGGTTGAGGGTAAGCTTGGCTACCATGTAAGGAATTGACAATAATCTCCAAAGTGGGACATGCATTTCATTCACCTCTGAACTCTGATGCACCCACCAGGACTCAGAAGTTTCATACAACCCATAGTTTCATACTTGAAACTATGGGATAAAAACATATAGGTCTGTTATAGTCTATGTGCTATCAAAGAATGCAATTTTTAAGTATCTTCTTGTTCAATTTAACCAGTTAGTTGTAATGTCAACATAAGTTAAGAGCTATAGAAAATTTCTTGCAACAACAAAAGATTCTGCATAGCAGTTCTCATCCTTACGGCTTTTTTTTTTTTTTTTTTTTTTTTTTTT
>NW_005842773.1:654296-661766 GCF_000455745.1 Alligator sinensis
AGTGTCTGTTCCCACCTTGCGTTTTTTTTTTTTTTTTTTTTTTTTACTTCAGAGGCACTTTGTAGTCAACACACACATCTCTTCCCACCAGTCTAGCCTTATCAAGAGCCAAAAGAATATCGCTTTTCTAATTGGTAATTTTAATTATGGCCATTTTATCCAGTACAATAACATTTATGAAACAGATGTTTTCCAACATCCTCCCTCCAGCAAAATTATCTACATTATGGATTTTCTCTCATGCATGACGGACAGTTATATATTCGTTATAATACCCTTGTAGACTTACAAAGATAAAACCAGATGCCAGTTTCAGAGTATTATTGAATATCAGGGATCCATTCCAAGAAAATGTGATGGGGATCTTCCTGTATAATTTTTTCCACAATATTTTCACATTAGGTGAATCAAATTTTTTTTAAGTTACTTTACTACTACATGGAAGAGCAGACCAAAACTCTGTAACCTTATCCAATCCTCTTTCTATCATAAACTATTATCTGTTTTAAGTACATATCAGTAAACATCATTATCGCAAAGAGTATACCAAGCCATGGGAGATTTATATTCGTATGGCCGAGATAATGGTGTTACAAAACATAAATACCTTATTTCAGTGGTAATAAAAGCAGGATAAATACTGCTTTCCTTTACACTCATTTAACTCCATTAACTCCAACAAAAGGAATAATGCCCACTGTTTCAATAATTACATTTCCTTCAACATAAATAAATTAGATCAGTTTAAATCTTAAGATCAGTTTTCAGTTCAAACACTTTCTCCCCATAAGGAAACAAGGTATACATGCCCTTTCCTGTTCATTGAAGAATGATGTGTTAAGATCTTGTATTTTGACAGAGGAGTTCTATCTCTGAACCAGCTGCAGAAATTCATGCTAATAGCTTTGTCTTAATACTGTATTTCATTCCCATACCTCCAATTTCTATACATACTCCATTATATAGACTCATACAAACCTGAACCTAGCCTAAAATTCAGTTAGGTTCTTCAGGTATAAACAGGTTTTGCCCTTCAGTCATCTTTCCACCCACAAGGAGACTGATTTGTCTCTTTGTTACACCCGTTTCACACAAGTTTAACTGCATTATATACTATTTATTAAACTAAACTCTTAACTTGTGGAGATGGATGAATGAGTGAGTTTGGCTTTCCTTGCAAGGTGCAAGAATAAGATCTGGTGGTGAATTTCAAATAAAGCTCAATCTTTCAGTGTGTTGAGAACTCTGGCCTGGATCTAGCAAAGTATTTAAGCAGTGTGTCGCTTGATACATGACAGAATCAAACCCACCATGTCTAGCTTCAGCTTACACCATCTGTCCTTGAGAAATGAGGACACTTGAACTTAAATAGTGAGACTGAAAAGGAAGGTGCTTAGATTTTGCCCACATCCTAACATTTTTTTTGAGAAGTCCATGGTAATATAATACAGCACTATCCTTCATCTGTGCAAACACAAAATGTAGGACTAGAAGGGGGCACTCTAGGGTCACTGAGTCCTGCTCACCTGCTTTCACAGACAACCACATCATACAATCCTGTTCTCAAACTTTTCAAGCTTTATCTGAAAACTAGTTAGGCTGTTTGTCCTTGCTATTTCAACTGGAAGCCTGCACCATCCTCTGATGGTTCAAAGCCTTCTTCAAACTCCTAATGCTGGCAAACATGTTTGGGAAGGTCATTACAATGCTATTAATACAAATGGCACTTTACAGGCAATAATCATGCTAAAACATGGCACATAATGATGGGCACTGTTGCATGCTCTCCTACGTCCTTTATCACTATCTGTATCTTAAACAGTTGACAATGAAACTTAAAAGGGGGCAGGGAGATACTGACGGAGGGCGTGGGTGGGATAAAATTAGGGTTGTGAAGCATGTAAAGGCTGTAAATGAAGAAATAGCATTAAGATATTAAGAGAGTAGGTTAGGCAAACACATGTACGTCTTAAAAAGGTGTGTCCGTTTTTCTCCCAGAATGTAATTTTATAAATCTTTTTTTTTAAAGTATACATTTTCTTAAAATGTACATAGATGCATGTACATTTAAAAATACAAGGTATAGGAAAAAGTAGTATTGATCCAGCTAAGACCTGGTGCATAATGATGGGCACTGTTGCATGCTCTTCTATATCCTTTATCAATGTGCAATTTCTTTCCATTCCATATATACATACACACACACACCCCAGTTCTTTACAATTTAATACAAAAGATAAATTAGAATAAAAGTACAGGTAAAACATATTCTTTGCATTCATTAGGATTCATTTTGTGTTTTCAGACAGCTGCAGGGAGCATCTGTGACCTTGTGGTAGAAAGAGCAAGCCATATGGTTATCAGAGTACTCCTTTATGATCCGAATTTATTTGCTTAGTCACTCTATTTTTTTTATTTAGTTTCTCATCTAAATGCATTCCCACTGAAACCTCTCAGTCTCAAATCAAAGATTTGACTACACTTTCCTACAACTTTTAGCAAATGAAAGTGATATCCTGACAGTATTATCTACAGCCAGCCATTAAGCATACAGCCTTGCATATTAGTGATCCTTAGCACAATCATATTCCTTAAAATATATCCCACTAAAACTTGGCTTTGCTGCTGCAGGAAGGCACAAAACTGAGGTCTGCAAACCATGATAAATTAAGTCAAATAATAGAATGTTCTTGATTTATGGACCAATCTACTCAACATTCAGAAAAAAAAAAGAAATTCATTTGTGACTTAAGCCAAACTTGAACCAAAGGGTTTGGGATAGAGAGGCATTGTTGGCTTCTGTTGAGGGTTTTTTTGGCTTCTATTCTGAATAACTACATTTTTGTCTTTCTGTGCTGCCAGCATTAGAATCAATGCAAGAGTGAATTGCTTTATGTACAATAAAGAACATGTTTAATGCTATCGTTCAATATGTAGGTAATGCCATATTTATGACTTGTTGATCATGTCTACATCATTTTGGGGTCACAAAAAATTCCAATGTGTAAATGGGGTCTCACTGAGGAAAAGTTTGGGAAACTCTGCCCTAACCCAAGGAACATACTCTACATAGACAGGATGGAAAAAGGTTAGGAGATCTAGCCAATGAATAAACTATTTTTCTACAGTTATGTACCACAAAACTATTTTTTCCTGAGAGAAAGTGCATAATTTGCCATTCCATCTACAGATTAAGACAAGCCATACAGGAAGTCATAGACCCATTACTCAGGGCATGGCTTGCTATGGTCTGAATTTAGAAAGTTGATCTTTTGTGCCATAGCTGGCACTAGTATGAGAGAGGGAGCTTGCAATGAGAAATACTGCTGCTTGGTATACATGAACAACAGAACTGCTAGCACATGGCAAGCTACTGATATGAATATATGAGACAGGTGCCTGAGAGAAAGACGTAGGAGCAAATGAAAAGACCTAGACTGAGAACATGAACGAATATGCTAATAGGAAAAAAGTAAGGGGTGCAAGAGTAAAGGAGAAGAAAGGGAGCATACATATTTAAAGGGCCAGAGACTGGAATATGGGATCTAGAGGCTGTTTCTGGAATATTAACAGTAGTTTTGTACTTACTGGCTTCCAGCTGAGGATTTTAAAATGCCCCAGATAGTAATCCTCACATCACTATGCACAGTTGATAGGTAGTTGGAGGTGAGAGGAAGGGCAAGTGAAAGAAAGAAGAGAAGAGATTTGACTTGCCCAAAATGACATAAAGATGTCTCTGAAAATGTTGAAAATTAAATTTGAATCCTGCTTTCATACACATTATCAGTTGTAAATTTTGGACATGGAATGAAGTGATCTAAGAGGATGTCTCTTAGCAGGCACTGTTAACCATCTGCTTCTTGTCATTACTTAATTTGTAAACTAAGTAGTTTGAGGTAGCTCTTTTTGTTCTGGCACAATGGGGTCCTGGTAAAAGGTAAAGTGTTCTAAGCTCCAAGATAATACTAATAATGGTAGTAATAAAATTAACCTTGGGTGCTTTATAGTCTGCATCACTCTGTGCATTGACAGACATACAGGCCCTCGCTTTAACTCATGGCACTTTACATAAAGCACCATGAGTTAGACAGCCCTGCCCCCAACTCAACAGATGTTCACCTATTGGGTCAGGGGGGGAAATTGAGCCTGCCTGAAGGGGAGCAGCCAGCTAAGAAGTGGCCCCTCTCCCCAACCAAGTTGCCTGCCTGCCTCCTGCCTGCCCTCCCCACCCCCACCCCCCCGCCCATCACCTAAGCGGCAAGCGCAGCCAGTCAGGGGGTGCACTAGCACTCTCAGGGGGTCCACGTGCACCCCCTATGAATTGCCACTGAACAGCACCGCTGCCAATTGCTTCCCCTTGATGAAGCCACACTGATCATTTGAACTGCAAAAGGTATTCTGCAAAAACCATGAGGGAGAAAAAGCAGAGGTGTAACAAGGTAGCTGGGTGCCCAGGGCAGCAGGACATATGGGGCAGTGGCAATATCTAGCTGCCACAGTGCCACTGGCACAATCAGGCAGCTGCTGTGGCAACTGTTAGTCTTCCACTCCCTTCTCTCCCCACACAGAATCAGGGCCCAGGGCTTCTACTCTCATTGCTTCACCCTAGTTGTAGTATTAAACAAAAACACAGTTTGAGTGGTTCCTTCCTAAATGTAGGCTGCTGGGTTTTTTTCTGCCATTATCTGGCACCAATTTCCAAAGATGGAGTCCCCTTTACACCAGGAAATTCAACTAGAGATGTCCCTGCTGTTGCTTTCTTCAGTCCTGATTTACTTGTATACATTTACTGCCAGCCTGCCCTGCCTTCTACTCCTTCCAACTAAACTTCTTTATTTGAGGGATATTTATGTTGCAGCCACTGCTATGATTATTCTATAGACATATTTGAGCTAGCTTTAAGCTTACTAGATTAAGTAGTGCTGGCAATACAGTCACATCTGCATGGAGATGGAGCTTCATACAGGTTGGCAGCTGGAAAATTTGCCAGCAGTCATCTTGCAAAACCTTCTCAGACATGTTTTGCAGCCCACACTGAGCTCCATGCCACTGCTGTTAGACTGCTACCTGGAGCCAAACTAGCTAGCTTAGAGATGTTAACACAACTGTCACAGCCTTCAGTAAGTTGCCTTTTGATATAAAGATATCTTTATGAAACACGGAAAAAGACCTAAGCTTCCCGCACAAGGCATACTATAAATAATAATTAAAAATGTGAATGATTATTCTTTCAGTACAGATAACAGGTAAGGGAATGAAATTATTTGAATTTTTTTCTATTACTTTGTATACTTAATTTTCAAATTCACTGAATTAGGGACAGACTCTCTAATGTAAGTTAGGTGACAACTTATATATAGGCTCTACTACATATAGTCATATGCCTGGGATGAGTTTTGCAACTAGTTGCAACTAGTTGGCCAGATCATGACTATTGCCCAAAAAAGTAACTGAGAAACCGCAGAGCAGGGCTGGAAGAAAAAGAGTGTGTGAGAGAAAGACATGATAGGACAGTGAGGTAGAGTGAATTGGGGAGGGGTATCTGGGAACAGAGATTTAAATTTAAATTTAAATCTTCCCTATTGACAGCTGAATAGCTGGTTGAGGAAGAGAGCTTGAGGAAAGAGAAAGCATGGGATAATGAGAGCAGCATCGCTGAAAGAAACATGGCAGGATGTGGAAGGGAGGTATAGGGGTAGAGGGAACTGTCTGAACTGACAGCAAACACATCATTCCAGCATGCTTTATCAGTGCATTTCAATCACTTGATCATGCATCTCCAAATTTGGAAGCAGCAATACACTGGTTGCCTCCTGACAGCCGTTGGAAAATCTTTTGTGGGTTCTCAGTAAAGGGAAGGGCAGCAATTGGAGAGGAACTACCATGACCACCAAGGTGGTTTTCCTACAGGCTGGGGAAAACCACGAATGTGGTAGGCGATAGTACTCTGACCAAAGTAATGCATAGTTAAACTCCCACTTTCACTTCCAGTAGGAAGATCTTGGCTATACACCGACTTTATGGAAATGGGAGACTCTTCCCTAGGTTGCTCCTGCAGCCATATGGCTGAGGGCAAGTGAAACTTGGGGGCATCCGAACCCCATGCCTCCAGAGGGTTTGGGCCTGCATGTAGGATGCCCACCAAAGAATTTGGAAGCATCTGAAGCCCCAGGCCAGGGTGGAGGTTTCTTGCCAGTAGTGCGACCACATATTCGTGAATGACTCATAGATTTGGAACTGATTTGGCTGATTTGACTTGAAACATGAAAATTTTTCCTTAATATATTTTGTATATATACACACACACACACATACCCACACACATGCACACACACATATACCCACACACATGCACACACACACACACACACACACACACACATATATTTCTAGCGTAGCTAAGAAAATAATATCTTTTTGCTTTGTTGTGTAGGCACTGCTTCCTAGAGATGGGACCCAAGCTGCAGTCCTGCATCCAGACCCACAGAATCAGGATCAGCTCATTGCAGTACCCCATCCAGGAAGCATGCACCCACAGTTTTACTCCTTGGGTCCACCTTTCGCCCTTCACTGCATTAAGCGCCCTTCACTTCACATGGGATGCTCCTGACACACTGCACCAATGCTCAGAGGTGCTACCACCTCAGGAATGTACATGGACAGGAAATAAAAACCCAGACACACAGACAGCTCCAAGGTAGGTGAAGGTGCCTGTGGTAGATTCTCTTACTCCTTTTTTGACACTGGACAACACCTTACAAAATTTCTCTTGCCAATAAATCCTTGTGGACCTGAACTAGTGGTCCTGGTGCTACACAGACAGCTTTGCAGAGTGGCTGGCCAACCGCATGGAGGAGACCAGAGGCTGGGGTCATATTACACCAAAAAGTAGAGGAGAGGCTGAAGAGCATGACTGGGAGTCAAGAGAGGGAGCCAGGGAGCAGGGGAAGGAGGAGTGAAGAGAGGAGAGGCGAGAGGGGGACAAGTACAGCCGCATGTGTGGGGACAGGCAGGGGACAGCATGCGAGGGTGATGGTTGGGGGGCGGTGTGGGGGGGGGGGGGGAGGGGTGAGAGAGAGGGAGGGAGGAAGGGTCTGTGTGTGGGTGTGTTGGGGGTTGAAGGGATTGTGTGTGCGCGCGCACATCTCAAGAAGGGGCCATGTGTATTTGTATGCGTGTCAAGAGGGGCATCTGTGTGTGTGCACGCGACAAGAGGGAGCCGTGTGTATTTGTGTGCATGTTATAGTGGGGTGCGTCTCAAGAGGGGCTCTATATGTGTGGTGTTGGGGGTCAGATGTACATGTGTGACAAGAGGGGCCTCTGTGTGGGTCTCTGTCAAGAGGGGACGTGCCTCAAGAAGGATCTGCGCGCGGGTTTGGTAAGCGGGGGTGTGGGGCGGGGGCCGAGGCGCGCCGCGTGCCCGCGGTGGGGGGAGGGACATGCGCAGGCCTCGGCCCGCCCCCGCCCGCG
>NW_005842773.1:662131-676484 GCF_000455745.1 Alligator sinensis
GGGGTGCTCAACCTTTTTGCACCAGGACCCATTTGTAAACATGGCTGGCCAGTTCTGATTAGTAAATAGAGGGGTTTTTTTAAAGTTAGAAAGCAGCCCCCTGCCCCTCACCTAGGGCTCCTGGGGGGTGGGGGTGGGGCATGGTAGTGGTCCCTGGCTGACTGGACCTCTGCCAGGGAAAAGCCACAGTTTTCCCATGCTTTTCTCCTCTAAAGGAGGACCCATTTTTAAAAGTTTGTTCGCCGCCCTTTCATGTATTCTTTTGGGTTGTGACCCGCAGGTTGAAACATGCTGTGCTAACACGCGCGGTCTCGCTTACGCTCTGCTGTACTCCCGCTGTGCCCCCCTTCACTCCCCTCCCACGCAAGTACACCACCCTGTCTCGTGCACGTGCACTCCTGCCCACCACAGTTCACTCGCACACCCCACAATGCTTCACTTTCACAGACATACACCTGCCACTGCTCACAAGCAGTCCTCCCCCCTTACACAACCAAGCACTTCCCTTCCATATGCACCCCACCTCACCTCACATACACCTGCCTCCTCAGGGGGAGGACGAGGACAAGCAGCAGGCAGTGGGTGTGTGGCAGGGGGCCAGGGTAGGAAGGACATGGCATGCACCTGCACTCACACACTCCATTCACAAGCACTCCCCTCCTCACACTCTCACCCACACACCCCATTCATTCACAAGCACCCCCACACACACCCCACCTCCCTCACACATGCACGCACACACACATACCTCCCAATTTCCTCACATCCCTTCCACTTCACTCACACACACAAGCACTTCCTGGCCTGCAAGCACTTCCTGGCCTGCCTTCCCCCCTCCCTGCCTCCCCACACATGCACTGAGTGTCCTTGGGGTAGGGAGCAAAGGGTCCTCTTCCCCATGTCCTTGTATAGCTTCCTTCCCCCAGTAACTGACTGCTGGCATTGCCCCAGGGGCATCCCCAGGATAAGTGCTAAGGAAGGAGGAAAAAACAGGGGAGCAGGAGGAAGATGATAAACAGGCCTCTCTGTTCAACCTGACGTTCAAGAGCAGAGGGGCTAGACCTGTCATGGGCTTGGGGGGCGATTCCTAATTAGAAGCAACTGCAGTGGTGAGCCTGATTCAGGCTCCCACGCTGGGGTCCCTGAGGAGAGCCTGTGGGATAGATGGATATGCCTAAAACAGATGCTTAGCATGAAGCTGGACACACCCAGGAAACTCTGGGCTGCCCTTCTGCCATGGGCTCTGCAGGCAGGCATTCACAGCAAGCCTGAATGAAGGCCCCGCAGCTCTTGTACATTCAGTCTATGCAGAGCCTGGGGTCAGTCAGAGTGTAAGTCTGGATCACTGCATTATAGGGATACTGCAGACCAGTCTATCTTCTGAGTTTGTTACATGCTCAAGAAGTCAGTCTCAGGAGAACTTGAGTTACGGGGCAAGGAGAAATAAGAACATAAAGAACTGCCATTTACTGGGTCAGGCTGTAGATCCAGCTTGCCCAGTATCCTACATCACACAGTGGTGTAGAGCAGACGTACCACGCACAGAAAGCTGCAGAACCAAGGGCCTCACCCCAGGCAGAGTGTGATGCTTCATTGGACAGCTCATATTTTTGCAGAATTCCATTTTATACATTATATAGATGCAGTTCATTGATGACTGTCTTAGTAAAGGGCCAGATTTGCAGTTCTATCCCTGCAGTTCTCCCTCTTCTCACTGAAAGATTTAAAAATACTATCTGCTTACTTAAAGGGTGTCACTGTTATTGTTTAGCTTCATACACCACTCATTTCAACAGTGGTGGTTGTCTATGGGTAGACAAGTGCTAGAGACAGAAGTCATTAACTCTAGCCAGACTTGTTTTTGGTGTAGTTAGACTTCAGCTCTTTCCTGAGTGGTTACTGGATTTAGCCAACAAAAGCATTCTCCTGTGAATGAATTTCGTTGCAAAATTACATCTAATTTTTTTTCCTTGTGTTGCAGTTAAATGATTTAATATCACCCACTAGATTTCCAAGAGCGGGCAGAGGGGGAGGGCAGGAATCACTTAAATCAGTTTTGTAGCACAAATAAAATTGCCAGTAGTTGTACTGGCTAATAAGACTAGAACTGAACTAAATTAAATAAATAAAAGGCTCTCTTGTCCTGCAAAAAAGTCTAAAATTCCCAAATTTCTCCCTTTCTGAACTAGGACAAAAAGTCCATGTCAAAATGTCTGATGTTACTCATCCACATAATTTGAAAAATATTTTTGATCAGGCCACTGTAAGATGTATAGGTAAAAATCTCAGAACTAAGTTTTAAAACTTTGCCATGACTTAGGAAAGTCAAATGGAAATGCTTCAAAAGTCATTTCAAAACCAAAAAAAATGAATCTTCATTTTAAAAAAAGTGTTGAAAAAGATTGAGATATGGGAAGCTATAAAAATTTTCAAGTTAACAATTAGGTGTTGGGGGAAAGGGGGAGATCATTTTATGAAGGAAAACATTTTTAAAAAATCAGAAGATTTCCTGCTCTAAATCCCTGCCCACACTTTGAAACAAGCAGTCTCCCCCTATTTATGTCAGTAAGAAATGGAGTGAAATCTCAAGTTCTCTCAATACCAAGAATATTATAAAAATAAAAAAGAAGTGAAGTATTGCCACAAACAATTGAAAATTGAACTAGACTTGGTAAATCATTTAAAGAGCATTTTGCTGCGCTTGATGTATGTGTTCACTTACTGCTTGTATTGCACTTGTAACTACTGTACAAAGTTGTAATGTACATCATAATTTCTAAAATGTCCTAAACAAAACAAGCTTAATGGTGCTCTAAACGTCTAGTGCCATAATCCATATGGCATATGCCATTTTGCAACAGATGATAATTAGTGGCATATTTATTAACAGAGATCAGTCCCTATATTGATCAGTACCAAATATTACTTTGAGCTGTGACTAAAGAAAAAAAAAGTTCACACATTTTATTTCATCAGTTATTCACCAGTATTTCATCAGTCATCACCAGCACACTTTGTCTACAGGCACAGAATTCACATTGCTGTGGACTTTGATTTTAAGAAGTACTATTTCACCGAGTTCACATTTTTAAAACATATTCCATTCTAACTTATTCTTTGGTGAGGAGAGTAGTAAACACAGTAGTTCCTGTAAGAGAATTTAAAATGCAATTAATTGTATTAGTGAACATTTTTCTCCTGCATAATCTGATTTTTTTTTTTTTTGTGATGAAACATCCAAGTTAATTATAGGTGTAGGAATCTGTGTTCTGTGCATCCCATTTTAGGTTAGGCGTTTCCTGAAATGCATAACCTAAAATGAATCCTGAATACTGTTCTTGACTGGGAGTAAAACTAGGTTGAAGCAGAGCCATTTTGTTCTGCTAGCGTACAAGTTATTCCTAGATAGCGTAGTTTCCCAAATCTGAAGTAAGTTTCATACTAAAATAAAGAATTTGGTTCTAAATAAAGGTCCTAAATCTGTGAGATGTCAGCTGATAATTAATTGTGTGATGTGTTATGCTGTTCACATGTATGGTTCACTTAAACGACAGTACTTAATCAGGCCACCCCAAACCAACCTGCTGCTCCTCCACATATTACAATTAGACAGCAATTGTTAAAGAACGTTGAGTATTTCCCCTACCTGGGTAGCTACCATTCCCAAAAAATAGACAATATACAACACTGGATAAAAATAGATAATATTCAACACTGGATAAAATCTGTCTTCAGTGATCATGACATCAGAACCCAAACTAAACTTCTTGTCCATCAGGCTGTTTTCATCCCTGCCCTATTGTATGTGCATTAATCTTGGACAACATATAGGAAATGCCTGAAAGCTTTGTAGTGTTATCATCAGCAATGTCTTGGAAAGACAGAAGAAAGAATGCCAGCATTCTGGCTCAAGCAAGCACCACTAGCATTGAACACATGTTTATATAGCACCCGCTCCATTGGACAGGATGTGCCCTAAGGATGTCTGACAACCAGCTCCCAAAACAGGTCCTATACTTCCACCACTCCAGAGGTGGGCAAAGGAGAAATTCAAGGACACCTTAAAGACCAAGCTGAAGAAATAGGCAGGCAAGGTTCTTTGGGTAAATCTGATACTTTTTCTTAGCCCAACTCAAATAGATGGAAAAATCCCTCTTCGCAAGCTTTCAGGTATAAATACCCTTGGTCAGGCTAAGGAAGCATCTGCAGTTAGCGACAAAGGGTATTTATACCTGAAAGCTTACAAAGAGGGATTTTTCCAACTATATGAGTTGGTCTAATAAAAGATACCAGATTTACCCAAAGAACCTTGTCTGCCTATGTCCTTACACCAACATGACTACAACCTATACCCCTAAAGCTGAAGAAATGTAATCTTAACATCAATACCAGAAAGACCCGAGCATCAAATCATCCCCAGTGCTCTGATTTGTAACAAGGCATTGATCTTTTTGAACAAGCTGGTCTCCTTATGGAGATGGATAGACAAGATGGAGAAAGGGGAAAAAAGAGTTGTGACCCAGCATCACTGGGATCTACTTCTTCCCAGAACTATTTGCCACATTTGCAGTAAACAGGAACATGTCTGATCATCCACAGTCATCTACAAACTTACCAGTGACTTCCTTATTTACTGGAAGACTCTCATCCTCTTATTGGAGAGACTACCAGCAGAGTGGAGTTGCCAGTCATGAAAGCTTTAAAGCAGGGGTGTCCAACATAATTCCTGCAGACCAGATGCTGTACCCAGCCTGCTGGGATTCTGCCTGGCCATGGGAAGTTGGGGGAATGGCCTGCCTTAGAATCCAGGGCCCTAGAGTCCCAATGAGCATGGCAGTCAGCAGCAAGTGGGCAAGCGAGGACTTGCTTCACCTCCATCATCACTGCAGCCCCAGCTCCTCGACTGCTAGATACACTGCTGCCCCATACGGCAGGCCAGACCAGGAGCTACCACTCCAGCTCCAGCATGGTGTATGCAGCAGGAGTGGAGGTGCTGCTGCCACTGTACAAACTAGGTAGTTGCCACAGCCAGAGCCATCCTGTGCCCAGAGCCATATCCAGCCCTCAAGGAGCCCCAGGTCCAAGTCTGGCCAGGACAGGAAGCTAGTTTGACACCCCACCTTTAAAAGTAATTACAAGTTTGTGTAGCTACACAACCTGCATTGTACTGCGCAGTATAAGTAAGCATAAAACCACAGCTGTGCTGAAATAAGGAAAAAACATATCCTTGGGCACAAGGTGCTAAAAAACCACACATATATATGAATGCAAATGCCTCATTTTATACTTTATTTTGGATGTATTCCATTTCACAGTCTCGAAGCCAGCACCCTATTGGGAAGGAACAGCAGTAATCAATGGAGAGTTTAAAGAGCTGAAATTAACAGATTACCACGGAAAATATCTTGTCTTCTTCTTCTACCCTCTTGACTTGTAAGTAAAACCAGTGTAAATGCACCATTTTTTTCTGCCCACTTCAGAGCAAGTAAAAATTAAAGAAGTTGATTGCAACTGCACTTGACATTTCATTGTCTAATGTTTTATTTTGGTGATGGAAAGAAAGGCATTTCCTTGGACTTGTCATCTTGCAGTAGTGAAATTTTACGTGATATTTGTCCTTTTTGAATGTAAGATTACTTTGGGCAATAACTTTACATAATAGTACTTTGCTGGACAGCATTTCCATTCCTGGTCAAGCATGTAAGTCATTGCTGCAAGTGGGAAATGCAGATGAAGTAATACTCTTCACTGTCTACTTCATGGTCCCTTAAAGTGATATTCAGAACATGCGAATTTCCCTTTGTCATTCAGATATGTACTTAAGTACCCCCCCTCCATAACTTGTCCAATTCCCACTCATAACATTGGTGTAATGGCTCCTTTGACTTCAGCAGCATTTTTTCAATTTCCATGAAGTGAGAAATAAAAGTATGCAATGAAGTAGTAGGAACATTAAGCAGCTCTAGTAGTGTTAAGGAAATAAAAGTTAACCCTGGAAACCTGGCCACTTGCTTTTTTTAAAATCTAAGAACAGGCATTGTGAATATTTAAACTGTAAGTTGTAATGCATGCTGACTGTATTTTCAGTCTTACAATTTATGAATCGAGTGTTTCTTTAGAATGTGTGTGAACATCTTGATAAACACTAGTAAAAATGCCGTTTCTAACAGATTTGATTTCAAGTAAACAAAACGTTAAGATAAAACTAATCTACAATTTGTTTTCCATTTTTCTCTACTAAAAAAAATAACTAATGTCTTCTGTCAGTGCACAGATAAGTTCTGTGGAGAAATCTTCAATATTCTGAAATGAGAATTTAACCCATTTTAAATTTTAGCACGTTTGTGTGTCCAACTGAGATCATCGCCTTCAGTGACCGAATTGAAGAGTTTAGAAGAATAAACACCGAAGTGGTGGCATGTTCAGTTGACTCTCAGTTCACACACTTAGCATGGTACGTAGCTTGCCCTGTCTTTTTATATATGAAATTACTTGTGCATCCATACTAGGTTATCAACTGCTTCCCCAAATTTAGAGACAATGTCTGATAGACCAGTATTGTCAAGTACATATTGAACTACAAAACATGATCTAAAAATGCTGCCATTTGTTACTTACAAGATACTCTTAAATGAAAACCAGTCTTTAAAAGTTTATTTTAAAAGATGACAGTGTTAAATGTTCATAACCCAATTGCATATGACCTTATCAAAGTGTTTGCTTCCCATATGTTAGCTGAAATGATACATACAGTTCATGCATTGGTCTAAAACCATTTTTGCATGCAGCATGCTATGTTAAGCATGAAAATTATCTGAGAAAGAACGACTTCATGAAAGGCAATTTGCATATGACCACAATGTATAATGTGAAGGAAGGAAAATTGGATCACTATTAACTAAACCTGAGTAAATAAGACAAAGAGACTTACAGGAATTTTCTTTGGACTCTGAGATTTGCATAGATTTCATTCAACTGCCTGTAGCTGAAACAGAAGGAAAAGGAGAAAGAAACACACCTACCAAATACTAATCGTGTGGCTTCATGCACTTTGTAAAAGTGCTGGGATGCTACAGTTATACAAAAGTTTAATAAAAATCTGAAAAGGCTGCTGAGCTGCTTAGCAGACCGAAAGATCATCTCAGAAACAGAGCGAGTCCATGCAAGAATCTCAAACAGAAAGAGGTTAAATTAGTTATTCATTACAAGTTAAAACGCAGCACTGTCACAATTTGATAAATTGACACTAAAAATCTGTCAAGGCTCTTGCTATCATTTTTTTTGGTTTTTGTGGGGTTTTTTAAGTTATGGGAATGTAGACAGGGTAGTAGTTTGGCCATAAAGGGAGAAGGAACATTTTTAATGTACAAGTGAAGCATGCAAGGAGACCTAAAGAGTAGAGTAAAAATGGTTGTATATGAATGAACATGTTGGAGAAGGGTGGAAAGCAGACTGGGAGAGAAATGAAGGAATGGAATGAGTATAGACAATAAATTGAACAAATATTGATATAATGAAAAAAAAAATCTGCTACCTGCATTAAACTGCTTTTCAGACTTGAGCTCACTTTTTAAATAGCGATTCACACACAGAACTGAGAACCTTTATTTTATTTACAAAACCACAATACAGTTTATTGCTAGAAAGGAACATCCTAATGTCTCTGGGTACCATCTTTTCATTGAGTCTTTTGCCATTTTTAAGCCCCCAGATTTGGGAGGTAAGAAAAAAGAAACGATAAGAAAAACAAATCACTATCTTGAAACTTCAGTTTTCCAAAAGCAAGATAATTTTGAAGAGCACATGTAGACTTCTAATAATAGGGAAATGAAGGAAATGAATTTAAGTCTTAATGGATGAAGCAGTCAAAGCTTGGTAGCCAGAGTCCAAAATAAGTGAAGTTATATGAAGCTATGCTGGTCCTGTCTCTATCATTTCAGTCCCTGACCGTTAAGGATTCAGTTAGGGAATATTGTGCAAGTGAGGTGTGCGTGCGTGTATGGAATAGAAGTCTTTTTTTAAAATAAACTGCTTTTTTTTGTCAAAAGGATTAATACTCCACGAAAACAAGGAGGACTTGGGCCATTGAAGATCCCACTTCTTTCAGATTTGACACACCAGATTTCAAAAGATTATGGAGTATATCTGGAGGACCAAGGGCACACTCTTAGGTATAAAAAGCTGCTGCACTGCATTCTGTCTTGCTTTAGCAGTTAGAATCATAAAAAGTTGGGGTTGGAAGAGATGTCAGGAGGTCATCTAGTCTAACCCCTTGTTCAAAGCAAGACCATCCCCAACTAGATCATCACAGCCAACACTTTGTCTAGCCAGGTCTTAAAACACTGGAACAGGTTACCCAGAGAGGTTGTGGGACTCTCCATCCTTGAAGGTTTTTACTACCCTCCTAGGGGGAAAGTAAGAAAATTCTTTGTAATATCTGACCTAAACTTCCCTTGCTGCAACTTGAGACTGTTGCTCCTTGTTCTAACATCATTCATACCAACACACATGTAGCTTGTGACACTCTACTGTGGAGCTAATTGGCATACTCGACAGTAAAGCACATGTAGATGTGTGCATTGTGTATACAAACTTAGTCCAGATGGAAACATTAAAAAAAAATTAAAGTTAACTTTTGAAATGTAAGAAAAGCTCAGAATTAAAACTTGTGGTTCCCTTGTGCAAGTTAGTATGGCTTATCCAGCAAGTATAAAAACCTAATTTTATTCATTTCCTAAGAGAAACCACTACATATTCAAGATTAGTTAATTTAATAAAAGAACCATCTTTGAAATGTTTGGCAGCTGATTACAAGTGCAATTCTTGCTTACTGGGGCAAAATGTAACAAAATAGTCTGTCCCTTTAAGAAGGAACAGTGAAGTTCAACAGGCTAGTAAGAACACCCATCTGGGAGACATTTGGGTAAGCAGAGATTGTCCCCCCTGGGAGCTTTAAAAGCTAAATATTGCTTTTATTAGCTACAGTGCACAAAAGTGAAAGTAAATACATTGCCATCCGTGATGGGGGTGGGGTACAGATTCTAACTTTGATGCTATTAGATTATTGCTGAAGAGTACACAAAATAGGATTATATGGTTAATTTTCAACATAGCAAAAGATTAATGGTGGGATTCTGTACTTGGCCAGTGTTAGATACTTACTAATTATTTAAAAAGTTGAACAGGAAGGTAGCAAAATTTGCAGATGGTTACTTTAGTCAATCAAAAATCAGGGAGGGATGCAAGAAACTGGAGACAGTTTCTGTGTTAAAATGGCATCATGACAGGAAAATGAAAAGCAGCATAACAGAAAATTCAAAGTAATGTACACTAAAAGTACATTACTTATGTAACGTATACTCATGCCTTCTAAGGGTGTGAATTTTAACTTTATCAACACAGGAAAAATGCCTTTTAGGCAACTGAATGACGACCTTTGCTCAGTGTAAAATTATGGTTAGTAGAACAAACACGTTATTAGGATGCATAAGGATAGGATGAAAACACAGAATTTTTGCCATTATGTAAACCAGCAATATGTCCTTATCAGGAGTATTATGCAATACCAGGAATATCCCCTCAAAAGTCTGGGACTGGTAAAGAGGGGGCATATCAGGAACTAGGACCTTTTCCTGTCTTATGAGAAGGAATATTCAGTAGAATTGGAAGGTAGCAAATTCAGAAGTAGTAGAAGGAAATTCTACACAATGCAAGGACACTCAGTACTTTAAAAGCACCTTGAAATCAAGAATTTTGCAAAATGTAAAAGTATGGTATACTTGCATGGGTGTCAGCACTTCAAATAGTTCACTGTAGCAACATTTCTAATGTCAGGTTTCAGAGTTTGTAAACTTTTATATGCTAGGGTAACAAACTAATGCAAGATAAAAATTACCCCTGTTGTTTATAAGTGGTGTTTTTGTACATCTCCGATCAGTCTGGTTCTGCTTAATTAGAGAAGTAGGAGGCTAGATGGAGTAACCATCTAGTGCAATACAGCATGGCAGTTTCCATGATCTACTGTTAGAGTGGACAAGAGCTCACCAGGTCTTCACATATAAGCATAACAAGCACTTTGCTTTATTAGTATACTAAGCATCTGCAGCCAACCCTCGGCTTATGTATTCCAAAGTGTTTTATATTCTCAGTTAAACAGTTCAGCACTATTGATACAATACTAAGTCTGCAGTCTATTTAAACTACGCGCTAAGAAATAAATATTGTTTTATGGACAGTGTTACAGGATTTCCATATGAAGTCTTTATAATGCCAAATTACTGCATTAACTTGGTAAATATATATACACACACACATATATACACACACACACACACACACACACACACACACACACACACACAGAGTATTAAAAAATACTATGATAATAACAGAAGAAGAATGCATTTTCATTACTTCTGATTTGGCTTTGGCATTATCTGGAAAGTGCTGCAGTGAAGGCACTTCTCAGCAACAGAAAAAATGAAACACTGTCAATAAAAGGGTCTTCCACTTATGAGACTGGTATTGAAGACTCTCTAAAATGTGAAAGTCCGTAATATTTTGGATGCACAATGGAATAAGTAACAGTAAGGAACTTGCTAAGAAAAATCCAGGGTTTAAGGCAGAATTTCTGCATCAACCTGTTTGTATAGTGCTTGCAGAACAGGCATGCATATTCCACAGCCTCTGAATACAGTGTGAATAACAGATAAGAATCATCAGTTCTGTTATCTGAAACAAGAATTTCCTTTCCTCCCCCCCCCCATAGAGGCCTCTTCATTATTGATGATAAGAGGGTCCTTCGACAGATCACAATGAATGACCTTCCTGTTGGCAGATCAGTGGATGAAACACTTCGTTTGGTACAAGCATTCCAGTACACCGATAAACATGGAGAAGGTCCTTTATTCAGTATTTTGGCAATGGGACTTGTGTTGAGTTTTTGCTTAACTAAATTAGAAAGGTTTTTTTAGGAGTGATTAGGAAACAAGTCATTTGATAGCTTCCAAGACTGATTTATCATGCTATAAAGAGATTTTTGGTTATGTGGTCTCAATATTCAGCAGGCCATGTGCCTACTCTCAGTATTTACATGTGTGCACACACAATGCAAAGTAACATTTCTACATCCATTTTGCACGCGCTTTCCCTAGGCATGACAACACTGAAGTATGAGGCAATGAGAAATCAGAGAGGTAGTTAGTCTATAAAGGTGCATATCTACCCCTCTTCCTTCTTAATAAACTTGGGCAAGCTAAAAAGTGTTGTCACTATAATTTGTTGGTGACCAAAAAACAAACACGTTTTGTATCAGTAAAAAGCATCTCCCACAAATGAGGTGGGGTTGAATGCGCAGGTTAAATGCAGACTGCAAGTCCTGTTGGTTTTCTTAGGATATGACACTAAGTTACCCTCAGCTAATATAATTTAGTATAATTAACTTCAGCATTGTTTGTACCTTTGCCTCCACCCAAGTTATGCCACGTTACACCCACTGGGGATTTGGCCAGTTTGAGCTTTAAATATAAAAACTCATAGACACATTCAGCAGCTTCACCAGCTCTTAGTTTCACATGTAGATATTTGCATAGGCAGGCGAATGTATGTGAAGTGACCCAGCTGTAGTTTGTCCTCAGTTTGTATGTTGACATTACCTGTGCAAACAGCCATGTCCTGTACTCAGATTAAAATGGACAAGTTCTCATTTTGATCAAGCAGATCCAGTCCTTTTTTAGTATAAACCAAGTTGATAACATAATCCTGAGATGTGCTACTTGATTTATAAATTATTAGCTTCTTTCCAGTAATGTATAGAATCTGCTTGAGTTTTGCAGGAATTCAGAGGAAATGCAAAGATGTTCTGATAGATTCAGCAGAGTCTTCCAAATGGTTACTGCATTCATATCATTCATCTAGCAGCAGCACTGAGGGAGGAAAACCACTTAAACCTCAGTGGTTCATTCTGACAACCAAGCAGCACAAAAAGCAAGCACAAAAGTTCAGTGACGCTCTGGGAACTCTACAAGGGCACATGGTTTGCCTATACATATCTGATTGCAGCATCAGCACCCTCATTATCTAAAGCAACTCTCCTAGGTTGCCCATGAAAGGAGCTATATTAGTAAATACAGCTCCCCATGAACAGCAAATATTAGTTTTGCTCCCAGTCCCTTTACCTCCTAAGCCAGATAGCCAATAAAAAGTTAGTCTCTAGCAAAAGTTTTAGAATAGCTGCATTCCTATACTAATATTTGGTTCCTAGCGTTGATTCTAAACTAAATTTGGTTGTCTGCATTTCCACTGGCTGGAAATCAGCTGTTCTTATCATAGAACCTTGTGTTTAGTGGACTAAGAATTAATCCTCACTGGAGATAGTTATTTTGCCAATAATTTCATTAATAGAACCTGGAGAGAGTTAAAACAAAAAACACAAATCAAATCAAAGCCAAAATATATACAGGCAAGCAGGAATTTCCCGTTTTGATTAACAGAAGAATTTAATGTGTCCCATAAAATTAACATTACATATTTAATTGGTGCTTCTGTGGCACCTTTTTACTGTTTTATTTAAAATTCAAAGATTAATTTTCGAAGAGTGTATTCAGAAAAATAATCAAGTGGGAACATTGATTTTCTTTGTACTCTATTCTTTTCTGCTAACTCTGCTGTTGTTCCTTCCACCCTCAGTTTGCCCTGCTGGTTGGAAGCCTGGCAGTGAAACTGTAAGTGAATACTTATAGTACATGCGTTATTTTGTGCACTAATACAAGTTGTCAGTAAAAATCTACCTTAACACCACAGTCATTATTTATTGCAATTACCATATTTTAAGAATTTTTCATACAGAAAAGTTTACCTTTTCACTTCAGAAGTTTCCTTCTCCCTCAACTTTCCAACAAATGAAAAGCTCCAGCACCAAGGAACTCACTAGAGAAAATTCTCTCCCCCGTATACTATACAACTTAAGAACTAATTGTACGCTCACTGGTCAAGAACAGTTCTCTCACTTCCTGGCCTATAATATGGTCTTATTCCACGTGCCTAGATAATACCTTCATATAAACAATAACACTGCTCAGGCTAGGGCAGGATTTATAGGGACTGGCAAAAAAGACAGCATGCTTCTGTTGGAATTCCAAGATGGAAGGCTCGGTTGCATCGTGGTGTCCTTGTTTGCAGCTTTCCAACATGCAATCATGAGCAGAAGAACAAGGGCCCTGAGTCACTTCTCACTGAAGTAATTAACCTCAGCGGAGTTGGATTTGGCCCCAATAGAATAACAAAAATATTGTGATAAGAAACTGGGCTGCAGAAGGCCGCCAGCTTCATAATTCGAACATTGGTATTAGTTTGAGGATGCTGTTTTGTTTGAACCAGCTCCTTTCAGCTGTGGGCACAGCAACATTATATTTAAAAAGAGCCTTAAAAATACTATTCAAGTTTTGGTAGCAGTTGAAATAATTTATATAGTGTCTATATCTGGTCATAGATTCATAGATGTTAGGGTCGGAAGGGACCTCAATAGATCATCGAGTCCGAGCCCCTGCATAGGCAGGAAAGAGGGCTGGGGTTAGATGACCTCAGCTAGATACTCATCTAACCTCCTCTTGAAGGCCCCCAGGGTAGGGGAGAGCACCCCCTCCCTTGGGAGCCTGTTCCAGACCTTGGCCACTCTAACTGTGAAGAAGTTCTTCCTAATGTCTAGTCTAAATCTGCTCTCTGCTAGCTTGTGGCCATTATTTCTTGTAACCCCCGGGGGCGCCTTGGTGAATAAATACTCACCAATTCCCTTCTGTGCCCCCGTGATGAACTTATAGGCAGCCACAAGGTCGCCTCTCAACCTTCTCTTGCGGAGGCTGAAAAGGTCCAGGTTCTCTAGTCTCTCCTCGTAGGGCTTGGTCTGCAGTCCCTTAACCATACGAGTGGCCCTTCTCTAGACCCTCTCCAGGTTATCCACATCCCTCTTGAAATGCGGCGCCCAGAATTGCACTCAGTATTCCAACTGCGGTCTGACCAGCACCCGATAGAGGGGAAGTATCACCTCCTTGGATCTATTCGTCATGTATCTGCTGATGCACGATAAAGTGGCATTGGCTTTTCTGATGGCTTCGTCACACTGCCAACTCATGTTCATCTTGGAGTCCACTAGGACTCCGAGATCCCTTTCTGCTTGCACGCCACCAAGCAGGTCATTCCCTAGGCAGTAGGTATGCTGGACATTTTTCCTCCCTAGGTGCAGCACTTTGCATTTCTCCTTGAACTGCATTCTGTTGTTTTCTGCCCCCTTGTCCAACCTGTCCAGGTCTGCTTGTAGCCGTTCCCTGCCCTCCGGCGTGTCCACTTCTCCCCACAG
>NW_005842773.1:676931-687758 GCF_000455745.1 Alligator sinensis
ACGTGCGCACCGAGCGTTCAAATATGCCCACCAGTGGCTGTGCAATGATGTCGGCCAGTGCCTTCAGCACCCTCGGATGGAGCTCACCCAGGCCTGCCGACTTAAAGGCATCCAGTTCCTCCAAGTGACTCTGCACCATCTCAGGGTCTACTCATGGTAGTCTGGCGCCTTGCTGCTGCCTCTCTACAATCCCAGTGAGAGACTTGTCCTGCCCCTCACTTAAGAACACTGAGGCAAAGAACTCGTCATCCAGGGCTGTCCAATTTATAAGCCCCCAGGGGTCATACGCCATGCTGGCCACACCAGTTAAGCCACAGGCCACCAGGCTGCAGTGCACAGGTACCCCTCACCATCCCCACCACTGCAACAACACCCTCACAGGCACCCCACCCTACTGGTGCACGAAGTGGGATGTTTAAATTCAGTAAGGAAAGTGGATTAGCTGACACACTGATATTTGGAAAGTTATACATTCCGTGATACCGGTCAGCCTGAATAATCCATCAATCAGCAGTTGCTAAGCATGTGATGTTTATTGTAAGGAAGGTTAAGCACTTCTGTGAAACAGCGATATTCATAAAATGGAACACCCAGTTGATAGCAATAATTTACATTTTTAAAGGTTACTGCTGTATGGCAGCCACTGTTTTAGTACATCTATTTTCAGGTATTCACTCAGTGCTGAGATGCTCAAGTCCCCCAGTGAGTTTATATTGCTACAGTAAATAAAAATAATCCATTCTCTACAAAAGCTGCAAAGCACTTAAGTTGCAATGTAGTTCAGGAACGCATTCTTTGAGAGACATTGACATCTGTAGCCCTGCCCTCTAAATATGTTTGATTTGATTAGATCAAACCTGAAGAAGCCATGAGAGCCTGGTGGCCAAGAGAAGAGCTGTAAGTAACTTTTGAGGCTCTTGATTACAGATGTTAATTCATTAAAATCATTTCAAGTTTGCTTTTGGGGCAGGTCAGACTGGTGTGTGCTCTTTCAACTATGCAGACCTTCTTCCTTAAACTCCTCCCCTACTTTTACTGCCCATACTCTTCCACCACATAGCTCTTTCTAAAATAGTAAAAACAGTTGATGAGTAACTTTTAGATGTAGCTTGTGGCAGCGGTTTCAATACATGATGTACCGTTTGCTTTCAGATTAATGCTTTCACTTTCTTTCTTACACAGATAATCCCAGATCCTGCTGGAAAACTGAAGTATTTTGATAAACTAAACTGAAATTTGCTTCTCCTGAGCTACACAAATTACATACAACTTTAAAAAGCTGCCAATAAAGTTTCATTAATTTTGTTATATCCAGGTGTTTGTCTGATTTGTAGCTGCTCTCTCAAAGTACAGGTCTTAACATCCAGCAATGGAAAGAATGGATACAATTTGTCTTTTCTGGTAGGTCTTCCCAAAAGAGAGCTGAGAGCTTTAGCTTGAATTTGCCTATTCCTTTCATATTGAACTCACATGGTCTTAGACATTAACCTGCACTAGTAAAATGCCACTAATGCAATCCCTCTGCATCCTTTAAAAGGACTCGCTATATGGACTTCAGTACATCCTTTTAGTTTTCAAAAAGCCAAATAAGTCTGGCTGCATTCTAGAACTAGTGCCACACCTGACTGTTGGTGACATGGCTTTTAGAATATGGTTGAGTGCTAGAAAAAAAAAAACTAAACCTGAAACCAGGAATACAACTGGTCCTGTTGCCATTTAAATTATTTTCTGTCTAAAGACAAGAAACATTCTTGGCTGGCACCAGTTGGCATAGTGTCATCAATATAAATGGAACTACACCAGTTTTATCATAGAAAAAGTTAAATGTAAAGACCAATCTTTTGCTAACACTTAAACTTCTGTGGTCTTTGTCAATACAATAAGTAGATCATAATTTCCATTATGGATGATTCTCCCTGCACTTTTTCCCATTTCTGTCCACTTGCTATCATAGCATCTAAATCCAGAAGGGGTGAGCTGCAGAATCTTTCCAGACCAACACAGGTGTTCTGCATGGATTGAATAATATTGGTCACCAAACACTTGTGTTTCATGCACACACATTTCTTCCCACAGATCAAAAACATCACCACTAAGGTATGCTAGTTCTTCACTAGCACTTGGAATCCCTCTTAAATGTGTGTCTTCATGTGTGCTTTGGCAACCCACTTCCTTTAGATCTTTTCAATCTAAGTTTATGCAGCAAAGGCAACTGGAAAAGCATCTATGTTGTGAATAAGAATCCAACCCCTCCACAAGCGTTACAGTTCAGAGCCCGAGAGCCACAGGAGTGTTGGATTCTTTAATGTTCTAAATACAACAGTATCACAGAGGCTTGTTCCTCTTGTGCACTTTATTTCTTACAATGCTTCCTGCCCCCAGGCCCCTGATGAACTCTCACCGAACTATATAGTATGGCTCAGGATACACTTCCTAGATTGTGTACCCTTCCCCAGGTGAAAAGCAGACCTCTGTGTGCCTGCACAGCAACCTACCACATTGGAGCCCCAACCTGATTCAGGCCTTTGAGTATCACTATAATTAAAATACATACAGCTTTTTTTCTACCAGGACCCATTTGTAAACATTGATGGCCAGTTCCAACCCAGTGCCCCTCACTCCTAACCCACTGCCTCCAGGCCTCAGCCCCCCACGGGGTGTGTGGGGCATGGAGAGCCCCAAACAGCCTCTCACAGGGTGGGACACTGATAGCCTGCAAAGGAAAGCCATGGTTTCCCATGTTTTTCTCCTTTAAAGGAGAATCCATTTTTTAAATTTGTTGATCAATTTTTAAAAGGTTGTTCGTGACCCTTTCATCATATTCTTGGGACCCACTTTTGGGTACAACCCACAGGTTGAGAAACGCTGCTCTAAACAACTCTAGAAAAGTCTTGGTTGTAACAACATTAGCCAGAGTACATTCCAGGAGGTTTTCATTTTCCTATTAGCTTCAGATGACAGGTGGGCACTTGGCCACAATTACTGCCTGGGCACCCAGGGAGAGCCCAAGACTCAAACAGATCTAATGTGCCCTTTGCTACAAAACAGCAGCTGCACTCCTCTCATGCAGGTACCAGTAAGAGGTTTGCTACTCCTATCTATCATTTTATTCACCACACCAACATTTCCACTCCTGTTCAGCTCAGCAGCAGGCAGGTAACTGTCATTCAAGCCCCAAATTGACCTGAATACTAGGATTTGTCCCACCATCCTGACCCAATGAAACAGAATGAAGGCATAGACTTCACTGAACGTGCTCCTGCTTGCAGCCATTCACTACACCAGGTAGCCTAACAGGCAAACGGAAGAAAATGACAAAAGCCCCTACAGTACATTAGAAATCCACATTCAAAGCACTGGAGAATCATGCAACAATGGCATCACCAAACACCTGAGTGCAAGTTGTGTAAAATATTGAATCCCAGAAACAAAAGGGAGATGCAACAGGAGGTAGAGTACTTACGAGTTGGAAGAGAAGAGCTGGCACACAGGAGTTGCTTGTAAAATGGCAGGTTTAGGTCTCAAGTAGTACAGCTATTCCAGATGTAAAGGGCTTGCTCTAGAAGTTTATGCAGGGGTGCTGCTTGTAACAAAGCAGTACCAACTAATATTTTTTTTGGTTTAATAAAAAAGGTAAGGACCTGAGAACTGCTGAGTAAGGGAGTGGTTCTGTATATTGGAAACAAGCATTGGAAAGGAAGAATATTAGTTTGAGAGGAAAGAGAAATTTGTAAATTTTCCCATCCTTAAAATATACAAGGGGAAAAGACATTTTGGGGGGAAATGTATAAAGATAAAGGGACCAGGTGAGACTCGAGTGTTGTTCAGGGAGAAAAGCTGGAAAGTGGCAAGGATGAATATGGAGCCAATAGAAGGACAGGAGACTGAACACCTACCACCAAGTGCCTCCAGGACAGAACAGGAAAACAAGCTGGGGGAGCTAAGACTGCTACAAAAAAGGAAAACCAAGAACCATAAGCACTGCCATCTTGTAACATTAGGATCATTATTAGGACACCAGAAGCCTCCACGTTGCTCCAAAGATTGGAGATGAGGGAGCAGAAAGTCACCTGTGCCCTAGCCCATCGACAGCTGTGACAACCAAGAACTCAGAGGATCTGATGATCTAATCCATCATCACCAGCAAAAGTTATACCGTCACCCACCTGCATCAGACTCAGGTTACATCATGCACAGATAAAAAGGACTAGCTGGTCTTATGCTCAGCTCTGCCATTGAGTTCTCTCTTCCTGTTCTAGACCAGCTTTCAAGAAACCCTGGTGCATACGGCTGTTAAGCAATTAGGGTATTTTGAGTCTCTTAACATTGTAATAGCTTTGCAAGTAGATGCAAGTAGTAAAAAGGCAGCAAAGTAGTTCCCCCGAGAGAGTTGAAAGAGAGATGATAGAGACAAGAAAGAAAAAAAAATGACTAATGCAGAAAAGAAATAAAGGACCCAAGATTGTTTGAATTTTGATAGTTGTCTGAAAGGTCATCTCCTTTCCCTTTGGGAGATATTTACGTACCTTATCATCCCAATACAATACTGCTGAATTGAGTTGTCACTTACAGAACAGTTCAGATGTCTAAAATAAGAGTGGTTAATTCTCTGGTTATCACCAGGTGCTTGAGAGGATTATATTTTTCATACTAAACTGCCCATCAGTGTTCATTAGTTTTGTGATCTTGGCCCAGAATTAATGCAGGAAACCAAATTCCGTAACACAGGTCTGGCAGCAGTATTGTCCGAGATGGGATACGCAGCAGACAAAGGCTGCTTGAGACTCTTCCACTCTTGTATGTGTCTGTGCACTCCCAGTTTGTTGCTACCTCTTTTTCAGCTCCTTTCTCAAAGACCTCTCACTCATGTCCGGCTGAAGAGTAGCTGACAAGAGATTTAAGACTGTTTAATATTAGATTGTGGTTTGGGGCAAATCTTTGGAGCAGTTAAATATTCACTGCTCTGTCCATCTCACTTTCTACAGTCACTGTAACTAACAAAACAGTGAGTCAAAAATCAGTCTATGCTTTCCTGTTTTATGCTTATTCTCCATGCCTGCTTCACTGTTGAGTCAAGCCTAATGCTTTTCATGCCAGAGGAAAATGTATTGCTCATTCACCACAATTACTGATATACCTGGTAAATAGCATAGTGGGCTTCTGCACAGCACAAGAGCTGTGGGTTTTCAAATGTAAGGCCTAAAATTAGGTTCCTAAAAAATATTAATGAATCAAATAAAGAAGTGGCCTTAGATGAGTCCATGGTCTCTTTGGCTGAAGTCAACAGGCACTGTAGGTGCTCAGACCATTTTTACTTAGAGATATATTAATAAATTTAGGAGACTGACTTCCAGCACCCAGATTTGAAAATTTTGGACTATCCTTTACTTATGTAAAGCTTCATATACAAAGCATTCAGCTCCAAAGACAGAAGAAATCATGATTAACTTCAAGTGAATTCAAATAGGCGAGGCAACTCTTGTGAATACTGATTAAGGATAAAATCTGGAAGATGTTCTTGTCTGTGCTGTCAGTATTTTTTATCTATGGCAATGGAAACAGTGAAGACATTTCACTTAATTGAATTTTGCATTTCAAAACTTTCATCAGTATTTTCAGCCTGGCTTCTTAGAATTTGCATGGGGGTGCATGCCATCTTCAACATATCCTCTGGCCATTGTTCCAACATTTTTAATGAGATACTTATCAGAGTGAATGTTACTTTTACATCAAAGTGATCAAGCAATAGGATTCTCTGCCTTCTGTTTAATTTTATCTTCACTTTCAACCTCTTCTCATTCATTCAAAGAAATGCATCAGGTCTGATATGCAACCATGTGATCTAAATCTACATAGTATTTAATGTATATAAAATCATAGAAAAGTAGAGCTGAAAGGGACCCAAGGAGGTCATCTAGTCCCATCTCCTGGTCAAGGCAGAACCAGAACCAGCCCTGTCTAAACCATCCCAGGCCAATGTCTGTCTGATCTACTCTTAAAAGCATGCAAGGATTTCACAACCTCTCCAGATAATCAGTTCCACAGCTTAACCACTCTCATAGATAGGAAGTTCTTCCTACTCTTCAGGCTTTTCTTGTGTTGTCCTCTGCAGCCAGAGAATAGTTTATCACTTCCTCTTTATAACCACCCTTCACCCTTCGAGTGGCTGAAGACTGTTATCAAATCCACCCTCAACTTTTTCTTCGGACTAAATAATGACAGTTTTCCCTACCTTTTTCACGTCATGTTTGCTAGAATTCAAATCTCTCCTGAAATGTGGTGCCCCAAAGTAGACATAGTATTCCCAGTAAGGCCTCACCAGTGCCAAATACAGCAGAAGAATGGTTTCCTTTGTCTTGTAAGAGACTAGTTAATGCACCATACTGTTGCAGGCAAATAGTTGTCCCACAACTATGAAAGCAGTGTATTGACTATAGCTGACACATGCTTTAACTGATGCAGGGACTCACCTAAAATGTGGATTCCAAAGAGGTAAGATTGTGAATGGGGTGGTACATGTGTGAGTCCGAGGAGAATTTATATCACCAACAATAGGAAAATGTACTTAATATTGTTTGTCAGCAGGGCCAAAAGTCTGACAAATAAACTCTAGCGTACCAGCCACTCACATTTGTTATTTTTGCCGAGTCATTTTAAACTCCTGGTGCCTCAGGGCTCCTATACACATGCAGAGAGGCTGCTCCCACACACTGTAATTACAGCACATCGGAGAAGACTCAATTAATCGAGTCTACTGGAGTGTGGCAATTACTGCACTCCGGCAAGCTCCAGCATCACACGCATCAGCGTCCCTGTGCTGAAAAACAGTGGTGGGGCACTTTAAACTAAACCTCCTTAAAGGAACTTTAGTTCAGAGCCCCACCGCCATTTTTCAGCATGGGGACGCTGATACACATGATGCTCCGGGCACATTTAATTAGTGCAGCTCTCAGAGCTGTGCTAATTAAAGCGCCCCCCCCAGCACACCTCCCAGAGCCCATGTATAAACACCCTCAGTGTCCCCAGATATAGACTTCTCTCTTTCTACAAAGCACAAATAACTTTAGGTGCAAACACAAAGCATCTTTGGCAGTGGAAGGCAATCAATTGACTTTCTGAGCTCCATCATTCCAGTTCAGTAGGGACCAACCTTTTTGGGAAGAGTGCCACAAATTCACCCTGCACCCTCTTTGGATGCCACTCCAATCCTCTTCTCCTGCCTGATCTCCTGCTCTGCTTTCTGCTCTCTGCCCCGTCTACCATGCCTCACAGAGGCTGCACATACTACTTGTGGCATAACTAATCCCAAAATACACCAGCAGATGGCACCACTGGTGCACATTGTCTACTTAGGCCTCATGTTCCCATTTTCAACTCAATCCATTTTAATTGGGCCTTGAATTCAGTTTCCCTGAGACTACAATGAATACGGACATATCATGTAATAGATATTAAATTACATATAATAAAAAAGTATTATATATTACATAATTTATATGTATCATGTATAATGCTTTATATAGATATGTGTACACACACACACACACACGTGTGTGTATCTAGACTATATATATTTATGGCTACTTGTAGGAATAAAGACCCATAGTGGATAATGTGGTAAGGGCCAGACTCCCTCACCAGTTCTATGCCATGCAGCAGGAAGCTAGATGTGTAGAGCTATGCACTTGCACAAGTGCTGCAGAGGAAGAAGCCTTTGCTTCATCCAACCATAAATTCCTTGCAGTACAGTCAGACCTGCTGTCAAGACGATGTTCCTGTCCCAGAGGGGAAGTCAGAGGCAAACTTCCTCTGAAGTTGCCCCACGGACAACACACCACTGCCTCCCGCCCCTTGTTTTGAGGTGCAAGCAATAAAAGGTTGGGCTGTAGCCCTGTTCCTTGCCTCATTTATCACTAGCCAATCTGCAAGGCTACTTGTAATCTAGGTGACAGCCCTCTGCAAGCAGGACTGGACCCTGTGCCAGCTCCACATGTTGGGCCCAGTGCTAACCCCCTCCCAGACCCATGCCCTGGGATTGTGCCCTCTACCCCCATGCCCATCCATTCGCACCTGCTGGGATCAGATCCACGGGAATGAGCATCAGAGCCAGGGGCCTGATGCTGCACCTGCCCTGTCCCCCACACTGGGATCAGGTGCCTGATGTACTGCATATGGCCCAGGGCTCCCCATGGGTGCAAGAATTTGGCAGTAAGGACAGATGGTGCCACTGTTCCCCCCCACAGCCAAGCCTTTTAGACCCATGGGGAGTCCCACAGGCCAGCTGGGGCCTGAGGGCTAGGGATTAAGCACCCCTGGTTTAGAGAGAGGTAGTTTGCCATAGTTAGGCAGGGATGATCCTGCCTTGAGGAGGGGGCCGGACAAGATGACCTTGTGAGGTCCCTTCCAGCCCTACTTTCCTGTGATCCAACCAGAAGGATCTGTGAATATGTACCACTGAAAATACTGAGTGAGCCAGCTGCAAGTCACTTTCCCTTTGTCACTGGAACAAGTGAAATAAGTGGACACACAAACCTATATTTCAAGGAGTTTATTTGTTAACTAGTGTGATTGTTCAGATATTTTTATATTGCTTTGATTGGGATACATCCTTAGGTCTCCATGAACTCTACAAAATGTGCAGGTCTTCCACTACTATGCACTGTATTCTGTTTGATGGGTTGGATTCTCTGCTTTAGCCAATGTTGATGATGTCCTCAAGACTACAAAAACAAAATCTACACAAAAGGGGCGCAGTTGGAAAGGAGGCAAACTTTATTTATAGTTGGATACAAAAATGAGGACACACTATTAGGTAGCCAGTTTAACTCATTACTATACATAATAGAGAGACTCACAGTGCCAGCACTGGATTGTAAGCAGGGAGCTACAGATAGCTCTCACTCCACAGCTCTAGTACTTACATTTCTGGAAAGCCAAAGGTGCCATTTGATCCTGCCTGGCTTCAGCTTCCAACCCTAGGTTCTTCTTATGCTTTTCTACACTTGAGTCATAAGAAACCAGTCTCTCTCTCCATTATACATACACTGTAACCATGTCATCCACTAATATTTTAGTAGGCTGAACAGACTGAGCTCCACTCTCACTACAGGGAGTCTTTTCCAGCCTCTGAATCATTTGTATGGTTCTTTTGCCAAAAGTTTTCTGTTTGGTTGACTTACTTGTCCATGAAAATCACTCAACCTTTTCAGTCATTACTTTCCAGGCTAGTCCCCTGTTCTGTGGCAATGGCCTGCATTTCTTAGTCCTAGATGCAATACATTTCAACTCAAGTTCTTATAACACCTTTTTTTTGTTTGACTTGGACCCAGATTACCAAGCAATCAGTCCAACTCTACATGACTGTTTTCTTTCATCACCATTTACCGTTCCACTAATCTTTGGGTCGTCCAAAAATGGAATCATCAGAGTTGTATCAATTTCAGGATCACTGACTAAAGTGTTGAACAGCAGAGAGCCTAGGACCCCACTAGGAGCAGAAGGAGGGGTGTGTGTTGGGGGCAGACAAGGGTAGGAAAAGCAATGCATTTTGGGATGCTGGAGAACTGACAACCCACAAAGATGGACAGTGGAACAAAACAATACAATCAGTACCTGCTCCCTGGTACTATTTTGTCACACTTGGGAGCATTTCATCTCACCTGTATATCTACAGGTAGCCTTTTGAAATGTCTTTGTAATGTTTCAGATACCCCCAGGCACAGGCCAGGATTTGCAACCCAGCCACAGTGGCAGGGTGCCAATCCTCTACTGCAAGTCTAGCCATCTGTGCTCTGTACTGACAGCTGCTCTCTCAGCATGCCATAATGAAGCCTCCCCAAAAAAGACATGCTGGCATTTGGATGGGCTAATTCAGCAGCACATTTTGGGGAAACGTCATTAGAGGGCAAGACAGCAACCCTCTACACAAAGCAAGGAGGGCTGGGACAGCAAGAGGAGATAAGACGGCTCCTGGTAAACAGCAGAATGGATCTGGCAGCTGAACAGCAGCAGCGGATCAGAGCACCATTAATAAAACACAGAAGAGATCAGACCTTCACAAGCCACAGCCAATCTCTTGGCAAGCTGGATCTTGCCCTGAGGTTGCTGAACCCTGCCCTTCCTTCCTCCTGACTTCAGACTAACATGACTAACCACCTCTGGTTTTGTCTGTACCTAAACTGCACGTCTCCATAAAAGAAAAAGGAAAACCTTCTCCTTTCCTTTTTTGTGGCAACATTATTTTTTTTTTTTTTTTTTTTTTTTTTTTTTTAAAAGAGGACTCTAAGCTACCTTCCATCTTCCTCAACACATAGCCTGTCATTGGTCACAATCTAATCTAGGTCTATCCCTGTGATCCATTCACCCCTCCTATTTCTCTCTAAAACTTAAGCAGGTTTTTGAGTCCTCTTCACACTGGAAAACTGCTCCGTATTTCATGTGGACATATCATCCTTTCTGCTGTTTGTAGTAAAAGCTGTACAATGTTATTATGTCATTATGACCAAGCACAAATCTATTCTACAGCCAAGGATTCTGTCTTCTAGCAACAGAGGTCAATAGACTTCACGTGTGTTGGAACCTGTCTGGGCCTGAGAATACTGCTGTCTCCCCAACCCCACTAACTGATCCAAGAACTATTCAATAGATTTGTTAGGCCTTACAGAGAGAGATCAATGCTGTTCTAAGCAGCCTTCACACAGGCTTTATCTGTTGCAGTACACATTCTGCTCTACTAAAGCCCCTTGCCCACCCCCTTGATATTCACTCAGGAATTTGCCTCATGTGCCATCTTGCCTTTGCTGCATTACAAAGCTAATGCAGGAAAGA
>NW_005842773.1:687789-688759 GCF_000455745.1 Alligator sinensis
ACAAAAAGAAGAGTGGGATCCTGTGTACAGGGGTACAAACTTCACATCTGGCAAAATCATTTTAGGGGGGGGTGAAAGAGTCGGAGGTTGTCCTCAAAAAAGAATAGGAAACGCACAACATCAGACTCTTACAGCAGGGCTCTGCAATTACCTTACAAAATTCTGTCTTATGAAAGATGCACATGCAATAAAAGGTGCCTATCATACCACCCTCCTGCTGTTGAGAAGTGTCCTTGAGAACCTACAAGGAGGCTGAATGTGACTTGGACAAGAACTTGAGTCAGGTACAGGCATATAAATAAACCAACAGGATTACACTTGCAGCCCTCATTTTGGAGAGCTTTCCTGTATCAGGGAAACAAGTAGGAAGAATCAAAGGTGATAGTGAAGCAAGAGATAAAAATGGTGGCATTTTGACAGTATACTTTTAGAGTTTTGACCAGTGATACTCAAGCAGTTGACAGGCATCCTGGGGTGACTTAAGATCCTTTTAAGGGTGTTGCAGGTATCAGGAGATAAGCAGATAAACTAAGCAGACAAGTACAGGCTCAGACTTGTCCCTGCTTATACAAGCCCCTACCCACACTACCAGGCTTCTCTGCAAGGAGGTAAGCATTGTAATATATAAATTAGTTTTTGAAACTGGGTGCCAAAATTTATAAGAGTTATGGAGGGGGCTATGAGTCCAAAGGAGATTGAGAACCACTGTTCTAGACTATGTTTTCACCCTTCTATAGCAATATGAAAACTGGCTTTAAAAGCTGTGTGTCTTAACTATGGAAGTTCTAATGGGATGGGACTGCAGAAGGGGTCGGTAGGGGGGAGAGGGGCGGGGGGCAGAAAGCAGCACTACGCTATCGAAATGCCTCTCCAACTAGACGTATAAATAGCACTAAATGATTTTCATTTTGTATATGCCTGATGAATTCCAGATTATTACATTCATAATCAAACTGCTTCAAAGGGCAGG
>NW_005842773.1:688790-730797 GCF_000455745.1 Alligator sinensis
GAAGTCTTTGGTGATGGCTCCTCCAAAACGTAGCCTTTTGCTAGGCTGCTGCAGGGGCATTCATTGCTTCTCTGGTTTCCTTCATGATTGCATTGAAATGTCGCTTCCCATCCAAATACAACATGGACTCTGAAACAACAGGAAGAAAGAAAAGCTAAACACATTAGAACCTCAATACCAGGCAACAACCCAAGAGACCAAGCAATCTGAAAAGCATTAATAATAATAGCAAGATGTATAATATAGCAGGAAGGGGCATACAGATTTCTACTGATTAGAGATGGTCAGTTAAGTGTGGCCGAACAACAAGAGAAAGATAGGTCTCCCTTTCCCAGAAGAGGGATACTACTTAATGCAATGCATTAAAATTGCCACCTACCACCATATGTTTTTGGCACAATCTGAGGAACTTCATTTTCTGACATAAACGTGAAATGGAAGATGTTGGTTGTCTTGTGTTCCTTGGTGTCTGTGTCATAAACCTCACTGTGTACTCTTATCTGGATATAGTTTTTTTCTGTGTAACAAACCTAGTAAAAGCAGAGGATATGGTTATTAAATTACCTTGGGTACTAAATAATCAAGTGACTTTACTCCACTGCCTGACACTACAGATCACTGTCTCTTTCATAGCTCATTGTTCATCACCAGCAACTGATACTAAAGGCACAAAATAGAATATAGACTTTACAGCTCTGAAGAGAAACCAACTCCTACCTGGGCAGAAAGTAATAATAAGGATCCAATCTCTACTGGTCGCTGAAACATGATGTCATCTACAGACACAATGAAAGGTCTTGAACCTCTGGGAAGAAAGACAAAAATTGTAATCAAAAGCATCTAATGTCTCAGCACAGCCTGACGCAATTTCACCTTGTGTCTTTACTAAAGGACGCAGCTGAAATTGAGACATTCTTAAACCATTCTTTTTTATGTATTTAAGTAATACCAGGGCACCAAGAAGAAAATGAATAACCTGAGGGAACATCTTGCCCCTCTGTACTGACAAACTCTTAGGCTACAGTGTTGGTCATCTTTTTCTTATCACATGCTAAGTGACACTATATCAGGGAGTCAAAAAGCACAGTAATACACCGCTTAGAGCAAAATGTCCAGATCTCACCACTTAGACCCTAATCCTGCAAATGCTTACAAATATGTTTAACTTTAAAGTACATGCATAACTGCACAGACATCAGCAAGGCTGCTCACATGCTTACAATTAGGAATGTACATAAATGTTGGCAGGACTGCGAGCCCAGTCAGGTTTTCTAAGAGCAAGTGACAAGAAGGTAAAATTCAGAAGTTGTGCATTACACAAACTATAACAAGATCCAATACCTATAAGAACTTACATTTGACATTTTTAACCAGTATGTACATCTCAAAAAGCTAGTCGTAATAGCTCCGAGAAGTACATTCAAGATAAAACAGATTCTATCAGTTACGTATTTTCCTGCATGGCAGCATGGTCTTTAAAATCAAAGTTCTAGAATCAAGAATGCAAAGTTAAAAGTTCTTGGTGAAAACAAAAGGTGTATGTCCTGTTAATCATGCTAGGGGGAATAATCTACTGTAACAGTTACTGTGCAGCCCAATACAATGCACATCCCACAGTTCAGAATAGCCATTTAAAATTCCAGCACTTTCCCACTGCCTGGAGGACATGCATTCCAGATTCACTGCTCAACTGTTACATCTATAATTCAGCTTCCCCCTGCCACACTGATTAAATGCACACAAAACATTCTAGGACTACACAAGTAGGAATACAGTGCAAAACTGTGACTCACCCATAATTGCAGGCAGTAGCCCATCCCAGCTCAAATGCTTTTCTCATCAGAAAACCGCCAAAGATCCTATTGAAAATGTTCCGCTCCTTTATTTAGAAACACAAGCACAATCAGCAAATGGACAGAAACACACACATGCACTCTCACAGTCTGGGAGTGAGTCCTGTCGGATTCATCTGCATTCCTGTTATACTATACATAGCATGTGTATATAAAATTGAGTATCTGTGAGAAGTAAAGCACTAGTAAAACACATACAGAATTAAGATGACTCTGCCTACTTAGTTCAGATAGCCATAGTCCACATAACTCAACACATAAAATAAAGCCATAAAAACTAAAAACTGAGATCAGCTAAAAGTCCATCTTCAATGCTTTATGGACTGATCTCAACCTGTGTCTTTCAGTTTTGCATTTGCAAGGCTGGAATTGTATACCTGTTGAGCCCTGCAGCTAAATGCTAGTAACCTTTTGGCTTACATCACATAAATTCTGTGCCCAGCTCCTGCATGCGCATTCTAATTTAAGAGAGAGGTCATACAGGATAAAGAAGAGACATTAATATAACCACTACTGTTCCTGGAGAGAACGCTCAAAAGAAAAGAATAAGACCCCAATGTCTTTGGGGCAGGAGCTGCTTCATTGTTTTATAAAGCACAGAGTATATTTTAGAGCACTGTAAAATAATAAGCAGGCATATCACTTTATTATGAAACTCCAGAAAAAAGCAAATTAATCACAGCTGCACCTCTGGGCATCTTTACACATGTTCCGGGGAGCGCTTTAATTACAGAGACTCCAAGAACTGCTCTAATTAAAGCACCCACAGCACCTCATGTATTCAGAGTCCCTGCACTTCAAAATGGCAGTGGGGGTGCCTTAACTAAAGCTCATTCAACAAACTTTAATTAAAAACACCTCCACCTCCATTTTGAAGTATTGGGACACAGAATACATGAGACGTGGAGGCTGCTAGGGCACACCAATTAGCATGCTCCAGCAGACTTGATTAATTGAGTCTGCTCTGACACACTGTAAATACAGGGCATCAAAGCAGCACCCCCACACATCTACAGGTATCCTCTGTGACTCCAAGAGCCAAGTTGATCACTGATTTAGGGTTTAGTCTAATTCCCATTAACATTAATGGAAAAATAAAGTGTGGCTCAGGCCTGACTTCACCTGCAGTTTGTCAGGCCTGATCCTATACAGTTTCACTGATTAAGAGAACTGCTTTGTTTCTAAGCTAGTACTGAAGTTACTCAAACCTTTATAATTAAGATGTCACTATTAAATCTGTTCAGCATACAGTAATGTTCCCAAGTAACAAAATGGGTTTTTTTAACTATTTTTTTCCTACTATATCTTGAACAACATATTTGTTTTTATCTAATCTGGGCTGTGGTTTTGTATTGTTTTGTTTTTTTTTTTTAAGGGAAAACACAAGTTTTCTGCATCTTTTCAAGAGCGTTATTTAAGTATCTTAAGTTTTAAAGAAGCTAGTCCATTAAAAATTAACAAACAGTTATTGGAGAGGAAACACTACAAGAAAACACCAACTCTACAGATCATCCTGTCTCACCTGGGGAAGACTAACTGTCAAAAGGACCAGTCTGAAAAGGCCAAGAAATACATTTAAGCCTTTAAATTTACATAATCTTAATGCCAGCTATACTTAAATCTTTAAGTGCGAAAAAAAGGTCCAAGTTTAATGTCTTCAATCCATCAATGTCAAAATATATTCCCTAACTTATTCATTATGGTTTCAGCAATGCATTCTCTTTGAAATACCTGGGGATGACAGATTTGCAAGCCCTTTAACTTCGCATCCTCCATCCACACTGAATTAGGTGGTAGCACACGGCTCCGAAAACTTACTGTCCTGCGGAAACAAAGGAACACAAAAAATACATTCAGTATCCTAATCTAAGAACACTCAACAAGCTACAAATGCAAACTCAAAACTATACTTGTGAACATCTATGCATGCATACATGCACACACACTGGTACTCAAGTGAAACTGGAAGTGCCAGTGGCAGGACTGCATGCTATTTCTAACAGACCTTGAAACCATAATCAAGTGTGATGTTCTGACTTGTTACTATACAGGGCACAGTCTAAAGTTCTGGTCTTTCAAACACTTCTGCTCAGGTCTACTCCGTGTTTGAGCATATCAGTGGGATTATTAATGTGATTTCAATGAGATATGTGCATAAGCATTTGTAGCATTAGTGCTACTGAGGGGCCACTTAAGCATGTCAAAACCCAAACCAACAAAGCAGTGAATGTGAAATCCTTACAGCATCTCAAAAAAACAGACTCTCAGCAACCTCATCAAGCCCTTTACCTTTCTTATAGGTTATAATGGGAGACAAGATGCCAAGTCAATCCACTGTATGCTTTCAATTAAATCAGGGCATGGAGAAAGAGTGCCTAAGACACCTTGCTATGGATCCAGCAGCATAAATTCAATCCTCACTCTGGCCTGGTGCCAAAGGCTACTGCCCCCCAGTAGACCCAGATGTAAGTGGGCACCAGAGATTTGGGCTAGGAAGTCAAAGGCAACTGGATGTGATGACTCCCTTGTATGGTTCTAGCTATGCTAACTGGTATGCCTTAACCATGCTAAGCAGAAAGGCCCTGAGGGTCAGGGAGACCGCTGAGGATTATTTCTACTTCACTCATACAGCTTATGTTAGCAAACCTGTTCAGGACAGTAGTGCTCAATATCTTGGTCCCACAGGCTAGATGAATGGCGTGGGGCCAGTCTGCAAGCCAAATCACACCTTGTGCACCAGGACTGGGCCAATGCTGCCTCCACGTGCCTGGATCAGGCCTACGCATGCTGTCCACCCAGTCCCACGTGCCAGAATCAGACCCTAGGATCCCACATTGCCTCCTCCTGGCCCCAAGTGCTGGGATCAGAGCCCCACACTGCCTCTCCACCCAGCCCCATGTGCCACCACCCACCTTGCAATCAAGCCCTGTGCACCTGATATAGTGCCCAGGGCCATGGCTCACAGAGCTCCCCGATATACCCTGGAGAGCCAAGCAGGTCAGCTGACCCAACACCAGGGGCCAGTTGAGCAGCTATGCTCTAGGGTATTCATCCAGGTATCTATTGATTTTTAATGGAGTACATGGCGAAATCCACTACAGAGCTGTGAAACTTGCAACCATGGAATATTACTCATTTTGAAGAGAAATGCTTTGGCAGCTTCTAGAATCAGTAACAGAAGTCCTTTCATGTTGTTTCTAGAGATATTTCAGGATTTCCCTGAGCACTGTTCTTGTTAACAAAGTTCAAGATGGCTGTGTGAAGGCTGAATTCTTCTCCTGCTATTCCAGAAAACTTACAAATAGAACCCTAATAAAAATATAAGAAAATATCTCCCTTACCCATTTCTGTCCTTTCATTGTCTCTCTTGCTTGACTTTCTGTATCTTACTTTCCTGCAGTCTTTCCAGAATCTGTGTTCACTTCAGATTAAACACATTACTAATGATAGAAGAGTTATATATTTCAGCTTTCTCTCTCCCTCCATTACTATTGTTTCAGTTCTACTACATCTTTCCAATGTTTCCATTTTTTCAGAATATCTGCCCTATCATATTTAATTCTTTCGCTCTGGTATTCTTGCTTACATACCTTCCTGCATCAGGATTTTTCCAGTCTTGTCAAAATCTGTAAAAAGAGCTAACATTCACCTGTCCACAAAAAGGTGCTGCCTAACATACATGTACAATGTAGCAGTTTAGCCAGGGAAGACCTTTTCCCTATACGATTCTGCCAACTATTAAGGCACAAAACTTAAGTGCAGCGCAAATGCTCCAAGAGCCACATCAAGGTTAAAATCCAAAATCCAGGCCCTGGACAGTCGTGACATTACAGCACTTTAAAAGCCCTTTAAAAGCTCTTGTAGTGCTACAAAATGTTGAGTGGATATGCATACATACCCCCTGCAGCACTACAAAACTGGTTGCATTGCCTTTCCAGCGATTTTGTAGCACTCCAGCTGGGGACAGTAAGTAATGCTTTTTCCTGGAATGTGGCTGCGTGGTCTCCACAGTTACTGTGGGTCCTTCCCAGGACAAACTGGCCAGGCTGCATACTCTCGCTGGCTATCTACTGGCAGAGAGGTAGCAGTACAGCTAGGAAGGGCAACATATAGATGACTGTGCTGTGCCTGTTTTGATCAAGATCAAACCCCAGGACATTCAGACCCACATCTGATGAGATTCTATTTACAGCCTCTAAATATTATGTCTGTCCATAACCTTGCTCATCATCACCCCTTTCTTGAGTTATTCTACATTGCTTCTTCAGAAGCAATATAGTTGTTTTTATTCTTTGCATCTTCAATGGTTCAATTTCCAATTGTTTTTATTCTTTGCATTTTCTGTGCAAAGTTCCATTAAGGAACAGATGAGATACATCAAACAGCACTACAAGTGCTTTGTGCTTGTATACATGGTACAACAGACGTCATCAAGTGATGTTCAAGTGATGAGATGGACAAATAAAGAATCTCTATTCCTTCTAGTTACCTATCCTTACAAGCATGCACTCAACTGACATGTTACCATCCCTTCTTGCAAACACCTAGAATTCTTCTTACTTGCCTTGTATCCAATGTATTAAGGAACATGTTGTGGACAATGTTTCTTTCTTCTGCAGTAGGAGCCATTTTCAGTAAGGATGCAGTGCTGAAATCTGTCCTCTTTATCTTGTTCACTACAGAATACAAAAAAAACCAAAACAAAACGGAAAAAATGCTGCTTAGTTTTCATAGATTCATAGATGTTAGGGTCGGAAGGGACCTCAATAGATCATCGAGTCTGACCCCTGCATAGGCAGGAAAGAGCGCTGGGTCTAGATGACCCCAGCTAGGTGCCCATCTAACCTCCTCTTGAAGACCCCCAGGGTAGGGGAGAGCACCACCTCCCTTGGGAGCCCGTTCCAGACTTTGGCCACTCTAACTGTGAAAAAGTTCTTCCTAATGTCCAATCTAAATCTGCTCTCTGCTAGCTTGTGGCCATTATTTCTTGTAACCCCCGGGGGCGCCTTGGTGAATAAATACTCACCAATTCCCTTCTGTGCCCCCGTGATGAACTTATAGGCAGCCACAAGGTCGCCTCTCAACCTTCTCTTGCGGAGACTGAAAAGGTCCAGGTTCTCTAGTCTCTCCTCGTAGGGCTTGGCCTGCAGGCCCTTAACCATATGAGTGGCCCTTCTCTGGACCTTCTCCAGGTTATCCGTATCCCTCTTGAATTGCGGCGCCCAGAATTGCACGCAGTTCTCCTCCCTAGGTGCAGCACTTTGCATTTCTCCTTGTTGAATTGCATTCTGTTGTTTTCTGCCCACTTGTCCAACCTATCCAGGTCTGCTTGCAGCTGTTCCCTGCCCTCCAGCGTGTCCACTTCTCCCCATAGCTTTGTGTCATCTGCAGACTTGGACAGAGTACATTTCACTCCCTCGTCCAAGTCGCTGATGAAGACATTAAAGAGTATCGATCCAAGGACCGAGCCCTGCGGGACCCCACTGCCCGCACCCTTCCAGGTCGAAGCCGACCCATCCACCACGACTCTCTGGGTGCGACCCTCCAGTCAATTCGCCACCCACCGGACTGTGTAGTCATCCAAGTCACAGCCTCTTAACTTGTTCACCAGTATGGGGTGGGATACCGTATCGAAGGCCTTCCTGAAGTCTTTTGAGTTGTTTGAATCTGCTCCTCCCAACATTTTTTAATTCTTTAGCAGATTAAAAGATTTTTGTATTCAAAGTCTCTTGGACTAAGCCTTACACTACACTGGAAATTAGTGCATGTAAAATAAAGAAAAAAAAATCTGCCCTATTGAAATCACTGGGACTTTTACAACCGACTTTAGTGGGACCAGGATTTCACCCATTCAAGTGCTTTATTTTGAAATGGTCACTTCAGAGAAATGCCATTAGAGTGTGCTGGGCTAGGGAATGCAACTGCAGACAAGGGCAAAAGAGCCGAACAGAACAAAGGGCATGTAATAGGGCTGTGCGAAGCTTTGGGTGCTGATTCGAGTCAGAGGAGATTTGGCCCGATTTGGTGGCCAAATCTGAATCGAACTTGGGAGACGAATAAAAAGGTCTGAATCAATTCAGAAAAGATCCAGAGAGCTTCGAAGATTCTGGCAGTCGCCACTCACTGCCGCAGGGAGCTGGACCCAGACTCCGTGCCATTAAGTAGGGGGCAGAGGGGAGAGGGTGGGGCCAGGACCATGGGGGGACCCCCGCCAGGCCCCAGCCCCCCCTGAACACCACCCCGCCTGCTCTCCCAGCTGTGTCAATGGCTGCCCTGCCCAGCCCCAGCTCCGGGCTCTTTAAAAAAAGAGCCCCGCACTCACCAGCTACTGCAGCAGCCGTCTCTTGGGGACTCTTGGCAGAGTGCTCCCCATGCAGCATGGGGCATTGGGGATCACCTCCCACCCCCTGCTTGGCAGGAGCCAGTGAGTGCAAGGCTTTTTTTTTTAAAAAGACCCGGGACACTGGGGCCAAGTGGGGCAGCCACTGATGGGGCTGGGAGAGTAGGCAGGGGATGGGGCCTGTTTCATTCGGAGATGTGGCCAAATCTCTGAATCAGATTTGGCCAAATCGATTTGGGACAGTGATTCAATTTGGTGATTCTAATCACTGTCCCCCGAATCAGCCAAATCCAAGGCAAATACTAGCCGCTTCGCACAGGCCTAGTGTGCAACTCTTCTGCTTCTTGAATCGCTGAAACTATAATACTCTAAAATGTACTGAATAGGCGATAGATATCTTTCAAAAGAATAACAGTTCTAAGATGCTTTTGGTGTTTTATGTGTTTTCACCTTTGAAGGTAAACAAAAAATTAACTTAAAACAAAATGCCCCGAGCTGTTCACCAGAATTTGTGCCTTAAAGCTTAAGTTGTGGTTTTTTACTGATGGCATGCATTATGAAGTCACCACAGAGACACCGGGGATGTGAGATGTATACACGTAATACAAACAATAACCTGCTCTATATCTCATGTCAAGTAGCATGGAAGTGACTTAGGATATAAAGAGACGAGCAAACAGCGATAGTGAATTATTCCATTTTTCTCTATCCAACTTAAGACGAGCCTCCAGTTACCAAGCACCCACACAAAAAAATCTTTCCCCTTCAAAAGATGTCAAATTGGGCCTCAAATTCATAGATTATAGAGTTAGAAGGGACCCAATGGATCATCGTGTCCGACCCCCTGCCCCTGGCAGGAAAGAGGACCGAGGTCAGATGACCCCAGCCAGATGACTGTCTAGCCTCCTCTTGAAGACCTCCAAGTTAGGTTATAGCACCACCTCTCTTGGAAGCCCATTCCAGACTCTGCCCACCCTTACTGTAAAAAAAATTCTTCCTAATGTCTAACCTAAATCTACTCTCCACTAGTTTGCACCCATTATTCCTAGTTACTCCCTGGGTCACTCTGGACCAATTCCCTGCTGTCCTCCCCTGATAAACTTATAGGCAGCTACAAGGTCACCCCTCAGCCATCTTTTGTAAAGGCTGAAGAGATCCAGATCTCTCAACCTCCTCCTGTAGGGTCTTTCACGGAGGCCACTAATCATGCGAGTGGCCCTCCTCTGAAGCCTCTCCAGATTCTCCGTGTTCCTCTTGAAGTGCGGTGCCCAAAACTGGGCACAGTACTCCAACTGTGGCTTTACCAATGCCGCATAGAGGGGGAGCATCACCTCTCTCGATCTGTTGGTCATGCATCTGCTAATACACGACAAGGTGCAACTGGCTTTGTTGAGGCCTCGTTACACTGCCGGCTCATGTTCATCTTGGAGTCAACTAGGACTCCAAGATCTCTCTCAGCCTCTGAGCTGCTGAGAAGGTCATCCCCAAACCTGTAGGTGTGCTGGGGATTCCTCCTTCCTAGGTGGAGTACCTTACATTTATCTTTCTTGAATTGCATCCTATTTCATTCCACCCACTGATCCAACCTGTCCAGGTCTGCCTGTATCTGCTCCCTGCTCTCCAGTGTGTTAACTCTGCCCCATAACTTGGTATCATCTGTGAACTTGGAGAGGGTGCTCTCCACACCCTCGTCCAAATCGCTGATGAAGATATTAAATAACACCGGTCCAATGACCAAACCCTGCCAGACCCCACTGCCCACCTCATTCCAGGCCAAGAACAACCCATCCACCACCAAAAAAGCATCTTCCCTGACCAGGAATGGAACCCAGGCTGTGGCAGCACCAAATCCTAACCACTAGACCACCAGGGAACCTCAGCACTTAACATGAGACTTGACAACATATTTAACATTACATATATGTTTAAATGCTATCCTGAGAAAGCTTTAATGACCAGATATTAAGGCACAATATTGAATTACTTTATGTGCCAAGATTCAAGTAATAGAGATAAGGCAAAATGTAAAAGTTCAGGAAGCATAGAACTAAATGTTTGGGTTTTGCTTGCTTGCTTGCATTACGAAACATCGTGCTTCCTTATTCTCAGACTAGGTTCAGCACTCAGTGTACCAGTGTCATATTAAAACAGAAATAACCAGAGATAGGCCTGAACAAAACCCTGCATCTGAACATTTATACATTTGGAGGATGTAAAAGGAGACATATTTCAAAAATCAGATCCCTCCCCAAGAATTCTATCACACCTGTGAGATTAAAGTAATTCTTTTCCCCAAATAAATTAATGGCAAATCCTGGTAATAGAATTTCTGAATTCCATTCTTTCCCAGTTACTCACACTACCACAAAGAACACAGACATTATTACTTACATGCTCCTTGCTTGAACACTTCTTCCTCCCTTGGGCCATCAGGAATTAACGGATTAACAAATGCTGACCTGCAGATGTGAATAATTTTAAAAGTTATACACTTTACAGGTTGTGTAAGTACATAAGAGTAGAGATCAGTAGACATCCCTTCATTTCTATTAACATACACCCTATGCAAAGAAAAAAAGACACACCTTTATAAAACTGAAAGCTATATCTAGTTGGTGCCCTACAGAATATGGAATATCACAGGTTATTGCTCAACAGACAATACAGTAATTAAAGGAGACTCCCTCATATAATCATAATCCTTTTAAGAAGCTTTAATGTAACTAAAGTCTTCATACAAGAGTTTAAAGAAAACAGGAAACCATTTATAAATGCTGTAATTCAAGCTGTGAATTTATAGTAACGAAATTAACCTTGACTGGCAGAAAACTTCTGGGAGAAGAAGCATTCATAATCTACACTTTCCAGCCACAACCTTATCAGCAACTGAAGCAGTTTACTGTACATATCACTTGCCAAACAAGAAAAAGAAAGTTGGCAAGAGTTCTACTCATTTGCTTATTTCTCTCCATATTTCTATTACAGTCTAATTCTAGCAACATCAAGCATTTTTTTTTGCAAGACAAGCTGCTCATTTATTTTAAGAATCCTCCTCCTCTGTAACTTTTGCAATTCCTTGTTTGCTGCTAACATTATGTTCAGAACATAAAAAACCCAACCACACAGACAATATGTTCTCACCATGATAACTACCCAAGTAGGTAGCTTATGTTTGGTCCCCATCTTTCCAGGGGTTTGCTGGCTGATAACTGCCTGTGAGATCTCTTTTGTTTAGAATTCACTCTCTCCACCTCTAGCACAACTGAGCCCAATTCTACTGATTTCCCAGCCATGTCGCAGAGCCCAGCTTTTCTGTCTGATCTGAGTGGTGGGGTGGTCTTTTTCTTATTTTGCACACTTCATACTTTGGGAAAGTAGCTGTAGGTTTGGATGGATGATCTAGTGGTTAAAGTCAATTTCTGCTGCACTGAAGGCATTTGGTTTCATTTGGAGCTCTCTGTGACTCAACTGCCTCTTGATACATAGAGACAGTAATACTTCCTTTGGTAGTGGGATGGTAAGGCTGTACTCATATTTAAAGACTATAAAGGTCTCAAATACTATACTAGTAAGGATCTGTTTAAGACTGATATTTTATAAACTAGACAACAAACATGCAACTACTGAATTATATGTCGGGGCACTGATCTATTTTAAGATAAAAACTTAATTCATTTTCATCATTACATACATATAGTTGTGTAATGTAATTACAAACAGATAGAGTAAAACAAGGAGGGCATAGGTGTTGTGCTTAAACTCCAACAGCAGTGTTAGTGCTATATAAACCACAAGTGAAACTGATTTTTACTTTCCCCCTAATGACCAAGCAAAATAAAACGCAGAAAAGTAGAAACAGCAAGATAAGGACATATAGATTAGTAAATTATTTGGAAAGACTGTTACACATCAGTCCCAGTTACCAAATCATTTCAGATTGACAGATTCCTTCAAAGTATTACTAATGTTTTCCACTATGGCATTAAAAGGTGTATTTATTTGAACAAGTCATCTCTTTACAAGATAGGCTTCAGCCCTTCTCTCCCTAAATCAGAGAGGGTGACCCACTGTTACTAATGCTTACTATAGACTGGTGATGGGATTTTAGCTAACTTTTCCTCCTCCCTGTTAATCAGCCTACTACCCAAATTCCAGAAACCCATTATAGTAAAGAAGCAAATGACACAAAAGTTTCCAAGAGCAAAGTATACTATTCTGATAAATATCACTGACTATTTCTACAGTGCCCTTAGTTCTCCCAAAAGAGTAAACACAAATATCCCTCTTATTTCTCAACAGAACAAGCCAAGTATACCCTTTATGTATAACCAAAGTAATACAGTTACCTACGTAGACAAGAGTTATTTTACAATCACAGCAATCTAGATAAAGCACCACTGCCAACATCTTCTACTTATTATTATTCTAATTACCTTTTGTTTTCTGGATCACGAGCCACCATGACAAAGGTTGCATCTAATACAGGGCTGTAAACACCATCATATTCCTAAAAGACAAGCCAAACAAGTACAGCTTTAATCTCTACAATATAGTGCTTGTTTAGCTGGCCATCCAAGTAAGTGAGCAATGCAGTTAAGCTGTACTTGTTTACTCCCACATTATTTCACTCATTTCCAGTCCTCTTCCAATGAGCCAAAGGCAGAGGAAGTGCACAATCTAACACTATACTTTAACCAAAATTTCAGCATACCTGGTTGGCACTGATACAAGTTACCCTAGCTAGCAGTTGCTTCCCGATTAAAATTTATCACTTATACTCCCAAAACAACCATGCAAATGCATGCACATGCACCCTCTCTCTTACACACCGACCCACACAGAAAAATGGGAGTTATCATTTATTCTAAAAACATCATGCAAAAAGCCTGTTGCCACTGCAGCCTTGCCTATCTAATTAGCATCAAGAAAACAGTGACATATAGAGCAGTAGATTAACCTTTATCTTCTAAATGTTCAACAGTAGCAAAGTTAGCTTTCAAGAGACCAACTAGATAAGAAAACAGTTACTGTGGTCAATAGCATAATTGAAGGAAAGAGTTTATGGAATCTTTAGTCTTGAATGATTTGCTATGTTAGTATATTGTAGTGAAAGTGTAGTGAAGTGGTCAAATAATTAAACATTTGTTAATAACAAGTAATGTTAGTAATAAATAAATGATAATAAATGAATAAACAAATATCTGTTAATTTTTCACTGACTGCTTACTAATAAATTTTGCACTACTGAGCTAACTAGATTTTTGTAGGCCAACTGTGCTCCTGAGTAAAAATGTCTTATTCCAAAGAACTTCATCCATTTCCAATAAGTATTGAATAAATTTTCTTAATAGTCTAAGAAGTGATATTATTTAAATGCTAGAAGATATGAAGTTACGGCATCCCATTTCAGTATGAAACACTGACATTCTATTATTTTGATGTTAAAATACAGAGAAAAAAATTCAGAAAGTGAGCAAGTGGTCACTGAGAAGCAAAGTAAGGTCTGGACACTGCCACACTCCACCATACCAACCAACCATAACAGCACTGGCTACTTTAGTGGAAGATACACTTATAAGAAATAACTCTGGAGAGAAAGGGCAAGTAGTAACGTATCTTCCCAGTCCTAAGCTGTTGGTAGTTGTCTAGGTCAGTGCTTCTCAAACTATCTGATGTGGCAGACCAGCAATTTTTTTTTCCAGTGGGCCAGGGACTGGTGTACGGTTCAGCCAGTGGTAGCAACTGAATGTAACAGCGCTACACAAATGCGCAACCAGCTGTTTCTTTCTCTTTCTTCACCTCGCATGATGTGATGTCACCTGGAGTGTTGGAACGTACAAACTGTGGCGCTATGACATCAATGTTATGCTTCTGAAAATATATTTCTTTCTTTCCTGGAAACTCGTTGCGGACCAGCGACGGGTGGCTCATGGACAGACACCGGTCCGCAGACCACCACTTTGAGAAGCACTGGTCTAGGTCCTAAAACTTAGGGGACCCCTAAAATAGTCATCTCAGTCAGTTAAATTTAGGTTACTACTCGTATCACCAATAATTGCTTCAGAAATGTCCAAAGTATCTTAGAAGAAAGACAGCTTTCCAATACAGGATAAACGAAAAAAGTTCACAAAAACTCACCTGAAGCATGTGCATCTTTACTTCCATTGATGTCTTCCCAACCCAAGAAACACTGCCAGTGAGTTTGATATCACAGTCTGGGTATATGACCTTCTTGCACAAATCTAGGAGACATACATTAGACTGTAACAGAACAGCTAAAGTTTAGTATTTTTAAATAGCGAGGGTTTCCATTCTCTGTGGTCACTTCAGACTATATAAGCAATGCAAAGCATTCAGGGATAGCCCATAGTTTCATAGTTTCATAGTTTTAGGGTCGGAAGGGACCTAATAGATCTTCTAGCCCGACCCCCCGCCAGGGCGGGAGAACAACAAAAAACCCTAAAAACAAAAACGGGACTCAAATGAGTCCAGCCAGGTAGGCATCCAGCCTCTTCTTAAAGACCCCCAGGGTAGGGGCCAGCACCACCTCCCTTGGAAGGAAATTCATGGAAATTTCCGCTGGTGTATGGGAATTCCCTGTTGGTAGAGGTAGCTCTCTCACTTTTTAAACCAGCCTTCTTCCCCCACTGTAGTGAGGAGGAGCAGGCAGGGGTAGTGATCCAGGGAAAGGCATGACCTGGGAGGCAAGCTAAGAAAAGAAACACTGGCCTGTTTACATGTAGACTAATGACTGACTGATGCAAAAATGCAATTAAGAAGCATTTAGAACATAAAATATTCACTTTTTTGGAAAGAGGGTCATGAGAAAAAGCAAAACAGTATCTAAGAAATAACACAAGGCACTAAAAATTAGCAGGAAAATAAAGTAATACAAATGGAAGAAAGAAACAAATCAGTTTCTACCCAAATTATGTAGGAATTACTAATTACTGCACAATAATAGAAGAGACCAGCTCAAATGACTACTTACTAATTTTATCCACCAGGGCTGTAACTATTGATAAAGGAGATCGCTGGTGAGATTCATGCTTGGTGTGCGTGTAACAAATGAGAACTGTGGAGAGAACAAGGGGGTTAATTATCTGTTCTCCATAATTTTTAAACGAATTGAGCAGTGGAACACACTTCACAATGTAGTCTTTGTGATGCAGAATGAAAGATACCCATTAAACTCAAATAAAGCCAGAACCAAATAAGAATTCATCCAGAAAGGGTAAAAATGACTGATCTGCTTATAATACTTTATTCAACATAAGCCAGACCATTTTTTTAAATAATTCCCTTTGGTCATGAGTGCTTCTGTACCGCATGGGATTTTTTAGTGACTATGCTATGTGAACTTAAAATGTTCACTTTTGTGACCAAATATTTGGCTGTTTTTAAAACAGGGCTCAGACTAAAAAGAACAGAATGAGAAAGACCTTTCTCCCCCCCGAAAACATGATAAAAAATAGGTATAATCTACATTTGTATCCTCCAAGGACACCACAACTCTAAAAATTCTTAAATCTGTTATTCAACAGTGGCCCAAAAGTAATTTAACAAACTATCACTTCCAGCTGGTAAAAAAACTAGGAGACTGTCATTCCCTCACATAACCCATTTGCAGGGGATGCTCTAACACATTACATTTGCACATGTAATGCTTTCCACAAGTAGTATCATTTGCAAACTGCTTTACACAAGTATTATCATTTCATAATTGGGCATGTATCCTCTCTGGACTGAAACTATTACACTCTGGACAGAACTGAATAAAGATGGATGTTTCAGATTTCAAATATTTTTTTCCATTCAGTATCAAGACAAAATCCAAAGCCTTCTAAGACTTTCAGGAAAATCAAACCCACCCCAGAACAACAAACAGCCCACTAACTGGGGCAGTTCCAGAAGTCTGAAAGAGTATGGTTCAGGTCTTCTCTGATTCAGACCAGAGACTTGCATCACATTTTCCCACATGCCTAGGGAAGGTTGCAACCATCAGGTTACTGATTATAACAGGATGGTCTCTCTCTCTGTCATTTTGACCATCCTGAATAGTCTCCGCCTCAAAAAAAGAAAAAATAAAGCTGTTTCCAATGTTCCTGAAAAAAGTTTTCATCTCATCAAGATAATGTCTCTCTTTTTTTTTTTTCGACAGAATTCCCAACCAGCTATAGAACTAACAAACAAAGGTTCCTTGGAGTCATAAGTAAAAAATTTCCCCATACTCATATCGGCAACCCAGCACTACTTTCACCTGTAAAGAAAAAGTTAAGTATCTCACACCCTTTAAAGGCTGTCAGTGAAGAAGTCTAGACAGAAAATGACAACAGAACATTAGTAGACTTTCAGTGCCAGGTCTGAATGCATAACTTCTTCACCTACACCTTAGCACCATGTCTACCTCTACAGTCCAGGTACTGCTATGTAGCTGTTTTGGACCGTTGCCAAATGACTCATATTTGTCCACACAAGATAAATTCCATGCTTTGCAACCCTACGGCATCCTACTTTTCTTCAATGTTCTTCCCCACCCTGTTGCTATCAGAATAGGAAAACATTAAATTTTATGATCTTTTAAAACCCATCTGTCAAATTTTTTATACTGTGCCCCTCCCTACTCAACTTAACCACTGCCCTCTGTAATTAAAGTTTCATATTAAAACATAATTAATACCATATTAAGTCAGACTAATGGTCCATCTAGCCCAATATCTTGCCCCTCACAGTGGTAAGTAGTAGATACATTAGCAGGAGACTACACGTACAGGGCACAGCCTCTGTAATCCTTCCCCGTTCCTACCCTCCCTGGTTGCAACCACCATTGGTTTACAGATGCATTCTGTGAGATCCTTGACTGTTCTATTTAATAACTATCAGTGGACTTGCTCTCCATGAACTTATCTAATCCTTTTCTGAACGTGGTTATACTATCAAATCCTACAATTTTGTGTGGTAATGAGTTCTGCAAGTTAACTGTGCCATGTAAAAAAGTACTCTCTCTCATTTATTTTAAACCTACCCCCTGTTAATTTCAATGTGTGCCTCCTAGTTCATGTATTCTGAAACTGTTCCTTATTCATTTTATCCACACCCCTCATGATTTTATAGACCTCTATCATATTCTCCCCCAAGTCTTCCCCCATTTAAAATAAATTTCTCACTAAGGAGCATTTTTCACTAACTAATAATGCTCCTTCTACTCTTTATTTAATCCCACAGAAACAGGAATTATCAATTCGAATGAGACCAGGAGTCCATTGTTACTGGTCACTCATTGAAACAGTAACATCCTGGTCCTAAGGAAACTGTAACAATTTTATAAACTGACTCAGATTACTTACTGATACAAGAAAATTCTCCTAACCTCAAACAACTGGTGGTTAATTTAAATGCGCAAGACATCACCTTGCTGAATGCAATACTCACTTGAAAGAAAGCAAAGTTGGAGTGACCTTTTTCTCACTCAACATAATTCTATGGTTATCACGAGATAGACGGATGCCTACTACTACCCTCAAATGAAAGATTCTCTCTCCTCTAATTTTATGTCCTGCCCAATAGGACTCCAGATGTTCTCCATATCTTTTTTAATTTTTCTGTGTTCTTAGACTCAGCAATATCTAAAGACAACAATTATATCAATTATTTCTGTATATCAGTTTTAAAACGTGTTGCCTTTCAGTTTTGTTGGATAGGCTCACATTCTTATATTAAGAGAAAAACTGCTTATTTTCCGTATTTCCTGCTCCTTATTCTGTGACACACTGCCTTCCTGGTTCATTTCCACCCTGGTGATCCCTCCAGTGGTCCTTTTATTCCAAATACACCCTATGCTATAACAGCTTTGCAAGGCCTGGTATAATTTCCAACAGTTCTCCATCTTTGAGGGAACTAAGAAATTGACCCTTTCCAAAGAGTACTTTCCTTTGTAGCTTCCCAGTCTCACCTAAAACAGCCCACTGTTGGTCTGCATTTTGTTATTAATATTTTCCAGCATATTTGTTTAGATCTGACAGAGGCAAGCAGTTGTAAACCTAAATAGGAAGATTTCCCCTCTCTTTACTCCTTGCTATACATCTTTCTCTTCCGAGAAGACTATTAGATTGTCCCGTTTTCCTTTTTGGAAAGGACAACCCATCCTCAAACACAGAACAGGCACTACACTTGGTCTGAGCCCAAAAGAGGCTGAGGACCGATACTACTAAACTATTATAAAATTCTAATACAATAAAAGCCGTAGTCTGTCTGTCTGTAACGCTCCAGGCCAACTGCGCATGCGCTGCCCTCAGGGCAGGTGGCAATTGGCTGGCCCAGAACATTACAGATAGACAGGAGGCGGCAGAGGCAGACAGGGGCCAAGGAGCTGGCCAGGGAGTCAGGGGTGCAATGTGGCACCCAGACTGCCACAGTGTGCTCCATGCCACAGCATGCTGCCTACTGCGGGGCGTGGCCACGTGGCTTGCCACTGCAGGGTGCTGCCTCATCGCGTGGCAGACCACATCTGTTCCCCTCCCCACTGCCTTCCACCCCCTGCCACCTGTTGTCAGGAGGTGCAGTGCGCCCCCAGACCACAGCCGGCAGGGAGTAGGAGGCGGTGGGAAGGGAGAGTAGGGGAGTGGACGCAGTACAGCGCGGCCCTGCAGCGCCACATCTGCCTGCCCCACAACCACCTCTGCCCAGGGAGGGTGAGTGGGGTAGTTGGACAAGTGGGGGAGCAGCATGGGGTGGCAGCTATGGCTGCCATGTACAAACTACCACCCCCTTCCTGGGAGGCAGCACAGGGTGGAGCAGCAGGAGGTAGGAGGGAGCACAGGGCCAGGAATGGGAGGAGCCACTAGAGCAGGGCACATCCCCCCCCACCCCCTTTGGCTAACCTGCGCCAAGCCCCTGGACAAGCAGCTGGGCTCTGATTTCCCCACAACCCAGCCCAGCCGAGGCCCCATCGCTGGTGATTGGGCCAGGTTCTGGGGCAATCAGAGCATGGCGGCTCATCCAGGTGCATGGCTCTTGGGAACCAAGGGCAGGTCCCATGGCCCCCCAGTCTGTGCATGGGGCAAGGGCGGGATGCAGAGGTGGGCTGAACTCAGCCTCTGCTTCATGCTTCGCTGGCGCTGCTCTGACAGCGGCACAGCACCACGCAAGTCCTGCCACTGGGAGGGCTGGGAAGAGGTACATGGTGCCGCGCCGCTGTCAAGGCAGCACAGACCAGCGGGCCATGGCCCCCACCTTGGCTCCCCTGTGACACACCCCTGCTGGGTTCCAACTGCCCCACAACCTGGCCCGGCTAGGGCGCCATTCATGGTGACTGGGGCTCTGGCCGGGCCATGGGACAATCAGAGCCCAGCAGCTCCTTCAGAGGCGTGGCACGGGGGAAGGCGGGGGAACGGGCCCAGAGCCAAAGGGGTGGGAGGGAAGCAGGCCCAGACCCAAACTGGCAACAGGGAGGAGAGGGGGGGGAAAATGGGCCCGGACCTGAAGTGGGGGCTGAGGGTGGACAGGCCTGGACCTGGACCCAAAGTGGGGGGGACAGACGGACACTGGATGTGGGCCTGTGTACCTGCCCGCCTGTCATTCTTGACAGGCAATTTGCTAGTACAGAATATAAACACATAATATATTACACTATTATAAAATAATTTATTGAAAACAGCAAAACAGTAAATGTGCTTTAAATGTACGAGCATAATTACATACCTCCTAAGCTGTCAAGATCTTCAAGAATCCTTCCAAACCTATGATAAAATAATTTTACATGAGAATCGGAGTTCTATATTAATAGGAAATCAGGAATTAGTATTTATAAGTATGTTACCTTACACTGTTGTGTACATTCAAATATTTCTCTCTTATTTCAGGTTGGCTCCCTAGAGGCAAAATGACCTCTATGTAGCTGTCTTTCATTTTCTTGGGAGGCAGGTCTTCCTGCTTTTGGGCCAGTAAGGTATGTAGAGCTTTCCTTTCTTGCATGGCTTGCACATGGTCTCTGGGAAGAAAAGAAACACTACACATTGAGGATGTCAGTACACTACAGGGTGCAGCCCTACCTATGATATGCTTTGCTCTAGATGAGTGTAGAAAGCTAAGGGAACAGCAGCAGTCACAAAAGAGTGATTTGAGGAGAAAGACATAAGCCACAAGCACCAAAAGTAAAAGTAAGTTTATAATGCAATCTTGAAATAGAATGCAAAGTTTGTAGTACAAAAACTGCAATAAAATAATAAATAATAATAAAATAATCTTTGTACAGAGTTTAAAGTGCACGTGTGATGTGCATGTGTCACCAACCCTGAATGGTGTAATGCAATTACTGAAGTCCTGCACTACCTAGAAGCATTTGATCAACCATAGTTTAACCCAGTAATTAGTGTGCAACTCATATGGCTCAGAGCTACTATCACTTAGCTCATTGTATATATCAAATCTGTCCAGAATAGGTCTAGACTGTGTCTTTCAAATCAGCTTCAAGAAAAGGAACTGTGACCCCATGTCTACTTCATCTTCAACCCCATTCCCAGCAGTTTATTTTCTCTTCCACATCAGTTCACTGAATCTATCCCTTCCATTTGAGGCTCAATAATAGAGAGTTAAAAAAATAGAATACCCGTATTTTTTCAACCGGCAAGATTTCCAGTTTAATGCCAAAGGACACAGATAGATGTGGATTTAATCTGCTCCAAATTCCAAGTGCTTCCATGCTGTACAGATGCGCACCACCTCCTTGCTCCCCTTCTCCCAAATAGTGTTCTCCAAAAGTCGATGGAACAGCATGCACCAGCAGTGCTCTCCAGCCATGGGACACAATAGGTCCTCTGGCATCCCAGAGTCCCCTGCTCAGTCTTCTGGCATCCTTTGGTGTTCTGCCACCTCTCCCCAAAAGGGAGTGAGAGGAGAGCAGGACAGACAGTCAATGCATCCACTCCCTGGGTACTTCGGAAGACCAGAGTCCAAGAGGCGTGCAAGGAATTCTCTCCAGCCCCCTTGCTAAAGAGGTGGATTCCTTGCATGCCTCTTGGTCTCTGGAGCTTACTTATGACAGACAAGAGCACAAGAGAATACTCACTAGCTCTCCACCCCACTCTGCCTCCCACCCCAGGAGCAACCGCACACCGTGGCATACCAGAGGACTGCTTGGAAAAAAGCAGAAGTTTTAAAAAAAGCTTCAAAAAGAAGCACTTCAAGAGATTGTTTCAAAACTGAGGACTATTTCACCATATTTTCCAAACCCTTTAAAAAAAAACCAACCAAACCATCTGTAGGTGTTTTCGGGGGGGGGGGGTGTCTTTCCTCCATCACCAAAACAATTTTTGCAAATTTTTAAGAAAAAGTTGTAAGAATTTTTTTTAATGTTTAATCAACAAATATAAAAAAATTCACAGAAAATCTTGAACTTTCACTGCTTCCAAAAATTTGTGAAATATTGATTTATTTTGACCAGCCTGTAATAATAGTACCAAACAGAATAGATACAATTTCCCAATCTAAAAGCTTTACATTCTACAGCCAGCTGAATGCACTCAGAATATATTACACAGCTAAGTGAAGATGTGAGGCTGAGATGATACAACTCAATACTTTTTTTGCTCTTGTCTAGACATATCTGCTTAGGGTAGGATATCAGAAAAAAAGTTTCACAGATTAGGCAAATTTTAAGAGAGGTCTGAGGTACATCAAAAGTCACAGGTACAAATGCAAAAAGTCCTTACACCCACTCTCAATGAACAATAAAAGTTCAGTTATGATATGCCCACCCTATACTAGCTCCATTCAAGTCCACTGCAAAACTCCTAGTCAGTGAAGACAGGATTTCACCCCAGAAATGTAAGAATATATAGTTTCATAAACACAGAAATATTTAATGTTAGGCATATGGTAATAACAATCCTCACAACCATATTTTTAGAATGCTGAAATACAAGTCGTCACCCAAATGCCAACTACAAAATCCTAGAAACAGAACTTAGCAGCTAAAAACATTCTTCCATCCTGTTTTCCTGTAACAGAAATCCAAATGTCTGTGTATCCCAATGATACAGCCTTAGTTGAGCTCCCATTTCTGGGCATTCACCAGGTTTCAGAGTGGACCCATGTACTCTTAAGTTTCCCTTGGGCTCAGCAGGCTACAGCACTTTCTCTTTCTTTAGTCTCTTGAACGCTGTCCAGGTACAGCCTCCATCTGTTTTCCCTTCACTGAAGCAGGACTTCATGTTTCCACTGCCCTTGGCTCTCAGGTCCAGTGCAGACCCCCTAGACTTACCAGTAACTTAAGAGCAGCCTCTCCCCAAGAGCTCCAGTCCTGTAGGCCCTGTGGTTTTACAATTTACCTCCTCAGACCCATGTGACAAGGGAGGCACATGACACACAGGCTGCAAACACCATTACTCTTTAGTGCTCACAAAAGGATAAAACAACAAAACAACCATTTCATCAATCCTCCCCTCTGTGTCCTTACCATACTTAAGTGGTCTTTCAGATTCAATGAGTCCCCTACGCTACCCACAATTCCTCCACCTCCTCTATATCTTCTCTGCCATATCACAGAGTGTCTTTGTGCTCTATTCCTCCTTCTCCCTATAAACGGCTTTACTTTTGCTTTCTTTCCCCCTTCTCCACCTAGATGACTGATGAGACATTTTTTTTTTATATAATAACATCTAGTCCCCTTTGCCAGGTGATGCCAAGCAGCTAATCCAAACATCGTGGCATCCCCGTGATGAATGGGGGAAAAAAAATCTCATTTGAATTCTAATAACTAACATGAAGTATAAGTTAGATAGAAATGGCTGCTGTGCACTCCTAAACAGCAATTTTCCCCTCCCCTTTTAAAGCAGTTGAAGTGTGTTTGTCCATTATTCCGAATTCAAAACCCTTCCATTTGCCTTGCTTCTCCCAGTCTTGGTGAGGCATCTTTCCCATAGCTTAATGGAGAGCCTCACCAATCTCCATTACTATGAAGGTGAGTTCTCTCTAGGATGAGACAAAAAAAAAGAAAAATACATTTAATGTACACTGTACCTCCAGTTGGTAGAAGCTCCCACTATAGCCCTCAATCTGCTTCGCACTGAAATAAAATCAAAGCAAATCAATCTTAGTTGTGCAAGCAACCAATGTGAGGCTGCCTGAGTATAAAAAGTGCAACCTTCATCAACAGGATGATGATTAAACAAAAACATGCAACTGCTGCCTTGAAAGCAAAATTTTGGCAAATGTGAGATGGCTGGATTCTAAAAGGTGCAGTTTCCATCCCAAGAAATACGAAGATTAAGCAGTCATGCAAACAGACTTGAAAACAAAGTACTGGGGTTAGTAAGAGTGTCACAATAATGGGGTGAGTAATAAGATCTTTTAACCAACTGTGCAGAGCCAGGAATAACAGAAAATGCCTTGAGAAGGTGTATAATGCAAATAAAAAGTTAGCTTTAAGATGGTATATGAAACAACTGAAAATGGTGACAGAGTGGTAAACATAAGGCTGTTTCAGCCTCAACACAAATAAATTGTGAATACGTAAAAATTCACAAGACGCGCACAAGAAACACACAGTAAAGCTAAGAAAAAACGGAAGACTTGTTATGTCAATCAATCCTTTCTAAAAGTGAGCATGGAGTATTGACATACTGACTGCAGCAGGCAAAGTCTCGTATTTCTTGCTGCAGGAACTCAGCTTTCAGCAGGTAGCAAATCTATCCCAGTTCTTCTACCATTACTTGCAACAGCGTAAGTTCCTAGTACTGTTTCTGGATCTGCTTTCTTAATTTTCAGGCGTCACCACAGTCTACTGGTTCTACCCATTCTTCAGGTGGCACTGTCAAATTGATCGTAAGTCTAGCCAAAACTAGCAAGTTGACTCTATCAGTTTTAGTTTGATGAATATATGCTGTTTCCAAGTGTCAGAAAACATCCAGCAAGAGCTCATAAAAATCAGACAGATGAAGTAAAGCAGCTTTGACAAGTAGTTTTGACCTTGCTTTCTTCAGATGATAGTATTTGTAAAGAAGGATTTTAAAGTGTGAGGAAATAATTAAGAACACAAAGTCAGAGACTCCTCCACTATACTGGAAATCACTTTTTTCTTTTAATAGAAGTTAAATTAGAATCTTTAGACTCAGTTAGGCCTTGCACACTCCAAAACTGAACACTGAAATCAGAACATTCAATTTGCATTCATAACTATCAAAATATTTTAAAACAAATGTTCAAAATGTATTCTGTATCAACAAACCTTAACCAAAGGAAGCTGATGAAAAGTGAATTAAACTCGTTCAGTAAAATGAATCCTAACTGGTAGGCCATTTTACCTAGTAGATGGTATACCACTGAAAGCAATCAAATTCCATTTGAAAATTCTGCACCGTGGTTTGAAAAAAAAAATTATATCTATTTCTAATTTTAAAATGAGTGAGACAATAATCTAGGAAAGCTATAACAAATAATTCTATTCACAGGTAGTCTCATTCACTTCTAAATGTGAAGTGAATAATTCAAATGTCATTTGTTAAAACTAACACACACAAGCAAACATTTGTAAGACTTGGGTCATAGCATTTGCATTTTAACAACTAAAAATTTAAAAGGGAAGTAAGTATAATGAATGTTACCATAACACGGGAAAAACAAATCCAGTTCAACTTACTTTGTTTAATATATGTAGTTAGCCATGTAGAGTCAGAAGTCAGTGAGAAGGCAAGGTAAACATGCACTTTTACAAATTAACTGAGAGAGCACACACACATGCATAACCGCAAGAGCTACACAAGCTTTTCATAAAAAAAAACTTTTCACAGAATCTGATGAAGTGAACTTGGATTCAAAAATTCTTGTGCTCTGTATCTCGGTCAGTCTACAAAGATGCATATCTACCCTGCCTCACTTATTTAGTCAATAAACAATTACTCTTCTACATTTGCATTCATTTACATCAGGCCTTCGAAATAAATTAAAGATAACACTTCCTAATCTGTCATTTACTTTCAGTTATATTATATACTCTAATACAGGGGTTGTCAACAGTGGGTACATGTACCCCCAGGGGTACTTAGGTCAAAGGGGTTATGCGAGGGTGGGCAGGGACAGAGCACACCCTGGAGCGCGGAAGCAGCAGCCTCTCTCCCAGCGCGTTGGCCTCTTACCTGGCAAAGGGGCAAGGGGAGGGACCTCCTGGGTGCCACTGGCCCCATGCAGCACACCGCAGCACCCCCCGCCCCCACCTGTCTGCACAGCCGGGGGCGGGGGGTGTATTTTGTGCCCGCCCCCAGCAGCGTGCAATTGGCCAGGCACGAGGCCCACCAGCAGCCCCCAGAGCCATGGGCAGTCATAGGAAAACGGCACAGTGCAATGCATTAGCCACCACATGTGAGCCTCCCCATTTGCCCCCCACTCCCAGCACTGTGTTACGCACACCCCGTGGGGATTGTTGCACAACCCGGCCCAGCCAGGGCACAATTCACCATGAATGGGGCCCTGGCCAGGTCAGGTTGTGGGACAATCCTCACAATGCAGGAGGGAGAGGGGCAGGGGTGAATAATTCCTGCTTCCCCTGCCCCATTCCCTCCTGCACTGTGGGGGGCTCAATCCCCAGCCCCACTCCCTCCCTCACTGTGGTAGAGCAGATCGAAGACCCTGCGGTGAGGAAGGGAGTGGGGCAGGAGCAGGGCTGGGGTGAGTGAAGCTGGGCCAGGTGGTAGGACAAGCAGAGGCTCAAGGGTGCCCCATTACCCAGACAGACTGGAGCCCCACTCCCCCTAACCCTACTCCTGCCCCACTCGCACCCTTAATGGGGGCCGCCTCAATCTCCCCCTCCCCCCACAGACTTACCTGCTGGGGGCGGTGATGCTCAGCCTCCCCTCCCCCCAAATATTTTTTTCTCCCTCCACCTATGCAGTGCCTGCCCCAGCCCTACACCCACTCCCACCCTCACCACAGGGGGCCTCAATCTGCCTCCTCCCTTAAAAACAAAAAAAATATATAAATGGGTACACAAACTGAAACTTTGAGACCGAAGGGGTATACTTGTTAAAAAAGGTTGAAAACCCCTACTCTAGTATCTTAGGTGTACAACAGTAAACTGTTGTATTCAATTTGCAATATTTTGTAGCCAAATGGTTCTCAAACAATGGTAAATGGAAACAGAATAATAAAAATCAGGGTTGGAAGGGACCTCAGGAGGTCATCTAGTCCAACCCGCCTGCTGGATCTTAAAACCTGCAAGGATGGAGATTCCACCACCTCTCTGGGTACCCTGTTCCAGTACTTTACTACCCTCCTTGTAAGAAAGTTCCTCCTAATATCGAACCTGAACTTCCCTTGCTGCAACTTGAGACCATTGATCTATGTTCTGTCATCTGCCACCACTGCAATCATCCACCCTCTTAGGAACCACCCTTCAGGTAGTTGAAGGCTATTAAATTCCCTCTCTGTCTTCTCTTCTCCAAAGTAAATAAGCCCAGATTCCTCAACCTCCCCTCAGAAGTCATGTGCCCCAGTTCCCAAACCACTTTCACTGCCCTCCATTGGACTCTCTCCAATTTGTTATATTGCACTGGAATGTTAACTGATCAATCACAGAGACCTACCTGATCACAAAGTGCTAGTTTTTTTCCTTATTTCCAATTGAAAAGGCAACCCAAATGATTTCCTCATATTGTTCCATGTAAGAACACCCTGTATTTGTGATGGATGTAATGAGATCATGAAGGGAAGAAGGGAGTAACCAGGAGTTAGTTTGTATTAATGTGAGGTCTACACCATGAAAGAAAATTAAAACACTCTTGCAGTGGTCTATTTAAAAATGACTTACAAAAGTTCAGTTTTTGTTACATCTCTGTTGTAAGATAATTCACTCAATCTGGAAAAGTTTTCCTATGTTTCTAAAGCCATTAATGCCACTAAATATAAACAAAAAAAATCAGAGAGTTCCTCAAGTCAAGGCAGCATATTTCAAGCAGCAATAAAAGTGAAATTTGAAAGCCGGTATCAAGAAGTAAGCTTCCTGAAATGTGTTTCTTATGTTTAAACAGACAAAAAGGTGCATCTGTCTCTGAGACTAATTTACATATAGGGGAAAAACAGGCCTTGGTCAAAGTGAGGAGTATTTAATCCAATAAGGAGAAGACAGACTTTTTGAATACCCAAATACTGATGGTACTGCACTGCAAGATGGGCCCCAAAGTTCAGCAAAACAATCACAGACTGAAATTGTTGGCAAAATTAACTGAGATCAACAAAATCTAGTCTCCAATTTATAAAGCAAAGGTAAAACTTGCCATTAGCGGCCATGTCTACATGAGACTGACTGCACAGTAGCCCAAAGCTGCTGCACACTAGCATCATGTGGCAACAACTGTGACATAACGCTACTATGTAGTAGTATTAGGTTACTGTGCAGTGGTGTCACAAAAAAGGCATCCATTGGTACTACTGCAGAGTAACTTGTGTTACTGTGCAGTCATTTAGTAGGGCTGTGCGAAATTCAGCAGCTGTTTCATTTCAGAGGCATTTCGGCCCATTTCGGTGCCCAAAACACCAAATCCAAAACAAATTTAAATCATCCCAAATGTTTCAGAAATGTTTCAAATGTTTCAGAGGATCCCCAGGAAGAGTCCGGCACAGCCCCTCAGCCCTCCTTTTACAGTGCCGGGAGGCTGAGGCCAGGTGGGGGATGGGGCCGGGCAGGGCAGCCATGGGGGCTTTTCCTGTGGCTCTCCCTGCCAGGGCAGAGGCAAGCACAGCCAGAGGAGCCACAGGAGAAGCCCCCACGGCTGCTCTGCCCGGCTCCATCTCCCATCCGGCCCCAGCCTCCCAGCACTAAAAAAAAAAAAAGCCCTGCACTCAAGCGGCTGCAGCAGCAGTGATCAGGAGCTCATGGCAGAGATCCTCAACACAGCGCAGGGCAGTGGGGATCGCCCCCCTGCTTGGCACTCACACAGCAGCTGTTGCATTGCACGGGTGCACCGCAGCTCAGCAGGACACCACATGCTGCCTGGGAGCTGGGGCAGCTCCACGTGTCATCTAGAGTCCAGCACCGCTCAGCCCCCATGGCCCCAGCTCCCAGGCAGCGCGCGGTGCCCTGCTGAGCCATGCTGCACCCGCACCATGGGGCAGCTGCCGCGCAGGTGCCAAGGGGGGGGGTGGGGAATCCCCACTGTCCCCCACTGCATGGGGGATCTCTGCCAGAAGCCCTCAGAGGCCATGATCACCACTGCTACAGCTGGTGAGTGCAGGGCTTTTTCTTTTTTCTTTTTAAGTGCCAGGAGGCTGGGGCTGGGCAGGAGATGGGTCCGGGCAGGGAAGCCATGGGGACTTTTCCTGAGATTCCCCCCACCTGGGGAGAGACAGGCACAGCCAGAAGAGCCACAGGAGAACCTGCAGCCGCCCGGCTGTGCCTGGCTCTCCCTGATTGATCCAAATGTCCGAATCAGCGTTGAAACAGCACTGAAACTCCAAAACAGACTTGGCCGAATCAAAACAGAACAGTGATCTGAAACACCAAAATGAATCACTGTCCCTCCAAAACAGCTGAATCCGAAATGGAAACAAAACATAGCCATTTTGCATAGCCCTATCATTTAGAACTGCACAGTATAAACAAGTACTAAATGACTGCACAGTAACCCAAGTTACTCTGCAGTAGTGCCAACAAATGCCTTTTTTGTGACACTACTGCGCAATAGCATCATGTCACAGTTGTTGCCACACGATGCTACTGCGCAGTAGTATTGGGCTACTGCACAGTGAGCATTTCGTGTACATGTGGCCAGTATCAAGTAAAGACAAGCCTACACGTGCCTAAATTAGAATACAATCCCCACCCCAAACAAAATCAGTGTTGTTCCTTGTTTAAACAGAGCTGTTCACTAGCTTCAGTAGAAGCTGTAGGTACTTTGCATTTCTAAAAAAAATCTATATTTAAGGTTCTAAATGATGACTTTGAGACTCTAATTTTAGGCAGCCAGTTTGAAAAGTTTAGTTTGGTGGTGCCCAACCTCTTTGCCCCACAGGCTGGATGGGCAGTACTAGATCCATGAGCCAGATCCAGCCAGCAGCTTTATTCCAGTATGCTGGGCCGGCACAGCGCAGGCCAATCCATCTTGTGGGGAAGGTGGAGGGTATTGCACAGCCCAACCCTGAGGACATGTTGGGTGGGAGAACTGCAGGGGAGGCAGGGACAGGGAGCAGCCCGGCCTGATCCTGATGTGTGGGAGGCAGGCTCAGTGCTGACCCTGCTGCACAGCAGTGGCTCAGGCAGGGCTGCATCCAGTCGCATTTCCTCACTGCCAAAGTTTTCAAACCACAGGGATCCCTGTGGGCCAGATGCCATGGCTCTGTAGGCCAGAGGTTAAGCATCCCTGGTTTAGACCTTTCAAAGAGACAACGGTTACTTGGTATGTGGTATCTGTTTAAATGATTGATACACCTGCATATATCAAGGCCAGAATATTCAAACCACAGAGTCTAAAACAGGGGTGGGCAAAATGCGGCCCAGGGACTGGATGCAGCCTGCCAAGCCATTCTATCCGGCCCATGGGCCCCCCGCCCCCCCCAAATTAAGAAAATTAATATTTCTTAATTAATAAATTAATATTTATCTGCCCCTGGCTGCCTGTCAAGCGGCCCTCGATGGCTTGCCAAAACTCAGTAAGCAGCCTTCCGCCTGAAATAATTGCCCACCCTGGTCTAAAATTTGGTTTCAAAACACATAAACAAACAGCCAAACTTTTCAATAGTGTTAGGTTCATCAGAATTTTTGCACGATCAAAGCTTTTAAAAAATCTGGCTGCTCTAATAAATTCCTGAATAAGGATAATGTAATTTGTTTCAGGAATCCGGATTGGAAAATACATGGTTTAGGTGTTTTCCTGAGCATACTTTAAAGAACAAATCGTGTAGTCCTTACTTATAAAAAGTGCACATAGTTGAGCACTGCAGGATCTTGTGCTTGCTATAAAATTGTTCTTTTTGATCCAAAGAGTTTTAAAATGCAAGTTACCTCTATATGTGGTATGCCAATCAATATATGCCACCATTAGTACAGTTAATATTTTTTAACGAAAGCTGGGAGGACTTATGAAAGTTGACAAAGAAGAATATTAGTTTCTTTTTTGCACAAACACCCTAGCAAGGTGAGACAGTAGCCAGACAGGTTGAATTTTATAATGTAAATACTAAAATGCATGCTGATTACCACAACACACCATTATTCACATGAATAGGTAAGTGCCCTGTGGAATGGAAAAACAAATTAGATTATTAGTGCCAATAATAATAATAGCAACAATAACAACATCTAATCACTAAGTTGCCTGGTTATTTTACCCATTCAGCTTCCACTTCATAGTATGTGCATTAGCATGCAACTGTAGACAACCTGTCTTCATTCATTTTCATGGTTGACAGGTAACATATTTGTCAAACTCAGCTGAATAATCAGTTCCTTCTGTGGTAAAAATAGAGCTATACTGTTCATTTGCCTACTAAAATGTGTGCAATACTTCCACTGCGTGTTTTGGGTTTTTTTCAGTCACATTGCTAGTGAAAGACCAGGCTGCTGGCAAACACCAACAATGTAACAGTTAAGCAGCAATAATGACAACTGTCACTCCATCAGACACTGTGCATGTGTTCATCTTTATGCACATGAATATTTATATGGATCAAGACCTCAACAGATACAAATAGGGAAGATGAGATGGACTAAATGGCTCAGAGGGTAGGAACATGGAATATTTTTTCAGGATGAAAGAGTTTTTACAGTTGGTTGGTTTACCTCTTGTGATAACCCTGCAAGAAGTAAACTTTCTTACAGAAAAACATTTGAATGAAGGAGGGCAGTGTGAAAAGAAATTAGTGTGACTGAACATATGGTATCTAGCAGAAGTGATAGAAAGAGACACCCTGTACCTGCAAAAGAAGGTGGAACTACTTATTCAGAGCCTCCTACAGAGGTGCCGAATACTTGGGGACCCCAAGGGCCCTGGCCACCCTTGGGAAGAGGGCTGTCACCTGAAATGAGTAAAGCTTTCCACATGTCCATCATCTCCTCCCCTCCCAACCCCAGCAAAAATAGAAGTCAGTGCCTCAGGCCTCAAATCCATGTGGTACTTTTTACAGGCAAATGGAATTGCAGGTCTGGAACAGGACCCCATCAATCCGCAAATGTTATCATACAATAACATCTATGACTCCCTATTCCTTAGCAAGTAATCAATAGCAGAGTGCTCTAGTACTTTTACAAGTGTGCTACTTTACTAGCTACTACTGTTATAGCTAAATTTAAACTACAAATCAAAATGAGAAATGCAGTTGCACTTAACTGAACATGAACTATCCTTACTTCTCTCCTTTAATTGCCTCCTCAAATTAGTGTTCATTTAATAATGCAAATCCAGAACATGCAATGTCACAGCCATCCATTAGCATAAATGAGTTTCTATTTAAGGTACTTTCCTTCCACACATGCCCATGCTACAGACACAGTTCCTTCAGACCACATCAATACAGAAAGGGAAAAATGTTCTTCTAAAAAAATTTTTTTTTAAAAGTGCTTTTCCAAATATCAAGGACCAAACAGATCCCCTGAATGCATATTTCCATGCTAAATAGATTCAATTTTGCCACTCATTAAATATAAATGCAAATATTTTAAACAAAGACATTTTCTGCAGCTAATTCTTCAATATCTACAATATAAATGAAACTAAAGAACAATATTTTCCTTGCCATACATCCAAGGAGCAGTGTGTATATATTAAGGAGAGAAGAATCCCCCTTTGTGACATGATCTTTCTAAAATGCAACCAGTTACATTACCTTCAGACATATCTGGAAGAGACTTGGAACCATTGCTCTGGGAAATCAATGCTCTCACCAGAACAGAAGTGGTCTTCTTTACTGTACATAATCTGCCAACACAGAATAGTAAAGTATCAATTCAGATTATTGCAGAGAAAAATAAATAAGAATTCCACAAAAGTTCACATTATTTTTCTTCAAAAGCCATACAAATACTTTAACACCGAGTCAGCTAAAATGTAAAATGACATTGGAATCTATTTGAATAACTATGTAGCAAAAAACAAATTACTTAAAAGCTGTCATGGCACCTTGCTTTTACTATGCATCGCATTAAATGGATGGAAGACAATCGGGAAGTTTCATGGCTGGTTAGTTGCCATTTAAGCAGGTAAAGTAAAAAAGGATCTAGCACTAAGTAGTCCTTCTCCAGTAAATCAGTATCAAAGTTGTTGTAAATCTTTCAAATCCTGGTCTGGAGTTCCATGCTTTGATCACAAAGCAACAAAATGTTTTTTTAGTAAATTGATACATTGTTATTTATTTGTAGAGATCGAATTAGCTATGTTAGTCTGAAGTTAAGCAGAAGACAAGGGTGCCAACCTGCCCTCTCTTCTCTTACTTAGTTGTGTTTGAAGGCATCCCAGCAATCCTGATCTTCCAGCAACCTGCGCACAGGAAGTACCACACACTTATGTAGCATGTAGCATCTCATCCCATTCTCATAAATAAATTAAGAGGCTGTGACATAGATGTTTACACGGTCCAGTGGGTGGCAAATTGGCTTAGCAGTCGCACCCAGAGAGTGGTAGTAGATGGGTCAGTATCAACCTGGAACAAGGTGGGTAGTGGGGTCACACAGGGTTCTGTCCTTGGACCTGTACTCTTCAATATCTTCATCAGTGACTTGGATGTGGGTGTGAAGTGTACTCTGTCCAAGTTTGCAGATGATACTAAATTGTGGGGTGAAGTGCACACTACAGAGGGTAGGGAATGATTGCAGGCAGACCTGGATAGGTTAGAAAAGAGGGCAGTACACAAGGATGCAGTAGAACAAGGACAAGTGCAGAGTGCTGCACCTAAGACACAAAATATCCAGCAAACCTATTGGCTGGGAAGTGATCCTCTCAGCAGCATAGAAGCGGAAAAGGATCTCGGAGTCATAGTGGACTCTATGATGAACATGAATCGTCAGTGTGACGAAATCATCAGCAAAGCTAACCGCACTTTACCATGCATCAGCAAGTGCACGACAAATAGAGCCAAGGAGGTGATACTTCCCCTCTGCGCAGCATTGGTCAGACCACAGTTGGAGTACCATGTCTAGTTTTGGGTGCCACACTTCAACAAGGATGTTGATAAACTCGAGAGGGTCCAGAGGAGGGCTACTCATATGATCAGGGGCTTACAGGACAAGCGCTATAAGAAGAGACTGAGGGACCTGGACCTCTTCAGCCTCTGCAAGAGAAGGCTGAGAGGTGATCTTGTGACCACCTACAAATTCATTAGGGGGATGCAGCAAAGGATCGGAGATGCTCCGGGCGCCTCTTGGGGTAACAAGGAACAATGGTCACAAACTGACAGAGAACAGATTTAGGCTAGATATCAGGAAAAACTTCTTCACGGTAAGTGTGGCCAAAATCTGGAACAGGCTTTCAAGGGAGGTGGTGCTCTCCCTTACCTTGGGTGTCTTTAAGAGAAGGCTGGATAAGCATCTGGCTGGGGTCATCTGGCTCTTTCCTGCCTAGGCAGGGGGTTGGACTCAATGATCTGTTGAGGTCCCTTTCGACCCCAGCATCTATGAATCTATGAACGTCTCTCTCTACATCACCTGCGGCTCCTAGCCTAACTAACAGGAAGAAAGATCACCAGAAATCAAAAGCATCTCATTCACACTAGGAGTCACATGGCAGGAGTTGTACGGAAATTAAATATTTTCTACTGTAGCTATATTCACTGAACCCAACAAACATCTCTTGGACCCAGTGGTCTCTTCTTAACCCAATCTACATTCTTCTCAAACCTTAAAATGGGAAGTAAGAGTATTTTAAATGTTGTAATAAAATAAAAAAAAAATCACTGCATCCTCAATCAGATTCTGGTCCCTGTGAGGCCTCTACGAGCAACAACATCACCTGAGCTCCACAGGATATATATTAGGGCATAATTTATCAAAAAATTGCTCCCTCCCATCACCCCCATGCACACACATTCTTAGTAGCACTGGAGCAATAGTGTCGCTGTGATGGTCCAAGAATTATGCAAGAAGAAAAATTTGCAGGGGTGATCTCTTTTATTTGACCAACTGCCTTGCTGGGCTAAAGTTAGGCAAGTTTTCAAATGCAAGTCCTTCTTCATCAGATCTAAGGGAAGAAGCAGGAACAGCTGTGAAGCTGACGCCTTCAGCAGACCTGAAGAAGGCCTTGCCTTCACAAGCTTGTCTGACTTCAGCCCTGACATGTCATTGGTTCAGTAAAAGACACTGCCCACAAAAATCCTTGTCTCAACCTTAATAATTCAGCTTTGTGCTTTGTTCAGGATCAGAAAATGAAGTTAAATACTAAAAATGAAAGAATCCAACTATTCAATTTTCATGACCTGAACTGAGTGAAATAAAAAAAAAAAGAGTAAATACCAGCGTTAATGGTGAACAAAACACATTTTTTTTCTAATTTTAATCATTTAACATATGACAGGGTTTAAAACAAATGCCTCACACCCAGTGGGGTTAGTTAACCCAGTGCAAAGTGGTGCAAACCAGTATTCAAGATCAGGCCTGTGGATTTATTACCTATCATCTCTCCCATGACAAGAACTAGAGGTCATAAAATGAAACTAGTCAGATGAAAACTGAGAAAAAGAGCTGCCTTCTCTTAAAGTGGCAAACTTGTTGCCCCCAGAGGTGGTGGAGATGACAATTTAGCCGGATTCAAACAGAGACCGGACAAATCCTTCGAAGAAACGTAGCTCTTGAGCACAAGAGTTAGTGGCACCACCTCTGAACCAGATCTTCCTGGACCTTAAATGCTGGAGGTTGCAAGTGGGACAGGAAGGGGGAAAGAGGGGGAAACCCTAGCCAGACTCAGCTCACTCTCCCTTTCAGCCTCCACTCCCTGCCGCCACGGGACACCGGCCTGTCCGTCGTGCCACAGGACCCAGGCGTCTTACACCCACTGGGACAACTTCCAGCCTCCCTTAAGGAGGGAGACTGCCCTTCAATTCAAAGCTGGGCAGAAACCATCTCCGGAGGGTTATTACCCACCTCCCTCCCGTCTCTTCCTCAGCCCATCCGTTTATGGCGCCTGCATTACTTGGCACGGGTCTGCAGGGCGGCACCCATTAACTGCGCCACACACGACTGCGCACCTGCGTGGCCCCTCTGCCCATGCCCTGTGCCCGGCCCACTGCTTATGGCGCCACGAACCGCTTAATATATGTAACGGGGGACGGCGCAGGGTGGAACTGGGTCTGGCCCGTCCCGCGGGAGCGCAGCACCCCCGGGGGGAGCCCGCTGCACGGCCCGGCCCGGCCCGGCCCCCGCCCTGCAGCACGCACCTGAGGGCCAGCATCCTCCCGCACTGCACTGCCCCAGGCCCGGCTCCAGCCGCCTCGTGGGCGGCGCCCGGGGACCACACCCCTGCCAGGCACTCAGTCCTCCACTACCATAGACTCCCGGCTCCGGCAGCCCAGAGCGTCGCCCGGTCGCTCTATGCTTCCCCTCTCTGGTCCCAACCATGTGGTGGCTCCCGTCCGATCCTCTCACTGCCCACCCCCCCCAGCCTAGTGGCGGTGCTTCATTCCACTTCGTCCCGGCCCTGGGTTTGCGGTTCCTTCCACCTCGCCCCATACACATTCTCCTCCCGCCTTGTCCCAGCCCTGTGGTTGCTCCCAGCTGATTCTGTCCCCTTTCCGCAGTAGCTGTGGTTCCTTCCACCTGTGTGCGCCTATCAGCCACGTGCCCCCGTCCCCCACGATGTACAAGGACATCACCTGCCCAGGGCAGCTGTGGCAGGACATAGCCAGGTAGGGGCACCCACAGGGGCAGCAACTCTAGGTTCCAGTCTGGCTCAGGGAGACAGGACACTAGGCTTCAGGGACCTGGAGGCTACCCCCAAAGCTGCAGCCCAGTGCCCACAACTGAAAGAAGCCCCAGCCTGCCTTGCTCATCACTCGCCTGGCCTCCCTTTCATTTCTTCTTGGTCCGACTGGGTCAGACAGCTCCATCCTGCCCTGTTCCTCCTGGCCTATGTTACATTTATTGCACCATAAGTAGTGGGCTAGGCACAGGAAGAGGGGCCACGCAGGTGCTCAGTTGTGTATCGTGTGGTACACAGGTGCACCAGTGCAGACCCAACCCCCACCCCCAGCCAAGTAACGCTGGCGCCAGGTTCCCACCTGCCCTATACAGGAGACAAAGGTCATCCGAAGGTCTACAGGCTGTTTTCTGAAATGTCCAGATGCCTGAGGCTGAAGGTGGGTCCTTATTCCCAGTTCCTTACTCCCAGTTCCTTTTTCAAAGCTAGTCTTTACACAATTAGAAGTTGTTAGCAATGAATTTGATGTATTAAAAAGGGTTAGAATTTCATCAAAAGCTCATGTTTACTAATAAAAAGGGAAAATAATATCACACATCAGGTACATAGCCCTGAATAAGGAGCTGAGGTTAGACTGAGGTGATGGGGCAAAATCCTTTTAAGGTCACCCCATACCACACATCTCTACCACCAGAGGATTCTTGTGAAGAAAGCTGGGTAGGATAGTGCCCAACCCCAGGCTCAGTTTTCATATGCCAGCCTGCCAGCCCCACAGACCTATGGCGCAACATATGTTGCCCCAGATAAGGAGCTGAGTTTGGGCTGGATGCTGAGTGGTGTTGCAACCAGGCCACAGTTGACATAAGACGAGCTGAAGAGAACAGGCCTCTGTGGGTCATTCCAGGCAAGTTTTTAATCACACCTACTGTGTTTTTTTTTGTATGTATCAGTGATTTAGGTGCAAGATATGGGGGGTGAAAGTGCCTCTCTTCAGGGTTCAAATTACGCTCCGACTCTTGGGGGCAGTCTGCAGTGACAGCAGCCAGAAGCCAAAAGGAGCCACTGCCACCACCGCTGCCTGAGACACAGGGTGGGCTGGGGCAGGGCTTTCATTTCTTAGTGTGGGGCTCAGCTCCCCCTCCTCCCAGAGCTCCGCCATAATTCAAACACCATCTCTCTTCCTGGCACTGGTTAGGCCTCATCTGGAGTACCGTGTGCAGTTCTGGGCTTTTAAAAAGGATGCAGAAAAGTTAGAGGGTCCAGAAGCAGGCAACAAAGATAGTCGAGGGCTTGGAAGGCAAACCATATGAGGAGAGGCTAAAGGAGTTAGGCATGTTCAGCTTATAGAAAGCATGCTTCAGAGGGAACATGATAGCAGCCTTCAAATACCTGAAGGGCTCCCGTAAGAGGGAAAGCACCTTTTCTACCTTGCTGCAGAAAGGAGGATTCAGACCAGTGGCTTGAAGTTGCAGCAAAGTAAGTTTAGATTGGATATCTGAAAAACAACTTCAGTGTTAGAATAGTGAGGCAGTGGAATAGACCGTCTATGGGAGTTGTAGACTCTCCATCACTGGAGGTGTTCAAGAAGAGGTCGGACAGCCACTGGTTGGAGATGATCTAGGCCAGGAGTAAGCAACCCCTGGCACAGGTGCCAGTTAGCACACAAAGGCATTTTGCTTGGGGCACGCACCGCAGGCAGACAGCAGGGAAGGGACCGGGGCTGTACTACCACAACAAGGATTGGGCCCCTTGCAGTTCCCCCCACCATCCACCCCTGGCACTCCAACATCTTACAAGTTGAAGTCATGGGTGTTTTGGGCACTCTGCCCAGAAACCTTGCCATCCCCTGATCTAGACATAGCTATGCCCAGGTTCTCTCTCAGGTATTTCCCAAGTTTCTGGGCTTTGCTGGTTCCCCCATCCCTCTCTGCCCTTCTGCAACGTTTGTCAGGGTTTTAAGCCTCCCCAGGGAATTGGGTGTTGGCTACACCCCAGGCTGGGGACTCTGACTGGGGTGTGCCAATGCTCCTACTAGGACCAAAGTCTGGAGGTTCCTGACTGGAAGGTCTTACTCTACCACTCACGGTCAGACTGATTGCCATATTTGGGGTAAGGGAGGAATTTTACCCCATGATCAGATTGGGATGGACTATGGAGGGTTTTACCTTCCTCTGTAGAGGGAGCATGGCCCTGTTAAGTGTACACTGACAACATTTTATAGAAGGAGGACATTGGCTGCCATGGTTCCCCTGCTTTAGCTGTTGCAGGTAGGGTATTAGGGTCTATGTTGTCTCAGGGTGAAGGGTAGTCTTATGCAGAGTTTAGACTATGGTTTGTATAGGGATGATCCTGCCTCAGGCAGGGGATTGGACTAGATGACCTCTGGAGGTCCCTTCTAGCCTACTTCTCTATGACTTTTTAAATTTGAAGTTTTAAGCATGTGTGTTTAATTCCATTACAAGAACTAACAGTCATAAAATGAAACTAGTCAAATGAAAACTAAGAGAAGGCAACTTTCTTTCTCAAAGTGACAAACTCATTCCCCCACAGGAAACTGATAGTTTAGCCAGATTTAAATAGATACTGGAGAAATCCTTGGAGGAAATGTGTAGCTCTTGAACACGTCAGTTAGCAGCACCACCTCTGAATCAGATCTTAATTCCAAAAAGCTCTGAAAAGGAAAAAAAAATAGATATATGTGCATATAACCTAACAGAAGTTTGCCATTTCATACACAATAAAGGGTGCATCAGTTCTCCTCATTCCACCTGGAAAAAAGAAACATATTTGTTCCCACATTGGCCATTTAGAGAAGATTAATTATTGTATAACTGAAACATGCTGGGATTGTCATACAGTTTTCCCTCTGTGGTACCACTACCTCTGGTAGTTTACCACTTGGTGGTATCACTGCTGAACCAAATATGAGTATTTAAATTTGTCAGAAAATATTTAATCCATAAAACCCCCAAATCCTATGTTTTAGGTAAATTCATGAAATATTGCTTTGCTAAATAAACTCAATATGAACCCTAGGCTTTTCCATAAACAAACCGCAAACAAGCACATTCAATCAGAATTATTTTAGCTTTTTATTGAAAAACAGCAAAACAAAAAAGAAAAAAGGCAGATTCACGGGAGAGCACAGAGAGCGACATAAGAGCTTGTGCTGTGTTCAAAAACAAAGGGGCTGCTGATCTCTAGGGTCAGGTAGACTGTAAAAAACATTCATACATACAGTGCACAGAAAACAAAGCCAGCATAACTATATAGGCCTGTAAAACCTGCATACCAGAAATAAGGATAGATGTTAACAGTGGCTCTCATGACAGCCATAAATTCCATTATTTTTACTGGTTATATAAATCATTGTGAAATCTTGTAGTTTGTGGGAGGGACACATTAGCAATTGAGTAAGCTGTTAAAATATTCCATCTAAATGTTATTTAGTATATTAAAAAGGAAGTCATTAGGATTAAATCAGAGCCTATGGGAAAGCAAGCAAATGATTCATTTCAGTACACCATAAAAGTTGGCCTGGTAATTTGCAACCAGTAACACCAAAACACCAATTAATGGGCAGACAAAGCTTAAACTACTGAGAAACCAATGGAAAAATCCAAAAAAGATGTAGGTCCTTAAACAGGACTTAAGTAGGACTTAAGATTCTTCAATCCATTTTTTTTTTTTTTTAAATACAAAAAAAAAAAAAAAAAGTGCCTCCGTATTTGGGCTAAAAGTTCTGTGTGGCAGGCATGTAGGGAACTGTCCTAGTCTGAGCAGCTTGTAACTAAACTCCTGACTAAGCCTCATTGCAATCTAGAAATGAGAGTGGCACCTATATCTCTTGAAGTACCTAATCCAATGGTTCTCAACCTTTTTGGACTTGAGACACCCTCAATGGATTCAAGGCATCCATAAATGTTGTGAATTGAGTGGCACCCAATTTCAAAAACAAATTTATATATTACAGAACATACATCCTTACAGAGGGGCTGGGCTTTGGAGTCAAGATATTGTTCAGGCATGCAAAAGCTTGAACCTGCATTTATCTACTTAACTTGGCTGCTTATATCCTCACACTTCAGGTCACCCTTCAAAGAATCTCGCAGTGAGAATCACAAAGGACTTTTATTCAGCACAAGACATGCTTCCTTCTTTGAGAAGGAAGGTGGTTGGGATGTGCTATATAGTAGCCTTATGGTTACAACTCTCATGCAGCTGGAAACAGGACAGTCTGGAGTTCTCAGGATTATTCCTGTTTTTCATCCAATAACTGTTTATTCAGAAGAAAACAGTCAAGGAAGCAGAAACCAGAAACTAAGAACTGCCCTCTTCTGGGTCAGTGCCCTAACCATGGAGTCATTCAGCCATGTTCCTTTTTGCTCACTCTTTACATGCAGAGAGAGGAAGATTCAAGAGCACAGTTAATTTGAAGGAGCTTAAGTCCCTTACTGAATCTGACCCCTAGAATCTGTTTATGTTGACAGATAGAGTATGTAGATGACTGAGGACCCAAGTCTGTGAAGAGTTTGGCCCGAACAATTCCCTCTGATTGAAATGGGTGTTGGACCAAAAGGTCCATTTTCTGTGCCTTAAAAAATAAAGGTATAAAAATCAAGAGCTTAGTTCAGATTCCAAGATACATTTTCAGTCTGTTTTTATACCAGTTATTCACATCATAGGGTGGTGATTTTTAGGAGAAATCAGGAGTGTAGACTCCAAATGCCCAGATCACAAGTGGATGTACCTGTCTTCCCACAAGAAGCAATTTGCAGAGTTGAAGTCCTAAATTGTGAGTATGAAAAAAGTTAAGACCCAGGAGCTGGTCTTTTCATCTCCAATTTAGGAAAGGGTAGATCATTCTATTGTACAACATGCTTAATTGTTATTTTCATATCAAAGAACTGTCCACAAACAGTACACAGTGCCTCTGCAATATCAATTTAAACAGTATTTGAATGCAATATGAATTTAAAATCCTGGTAGAATCTATACTCTGTGATTTACAGTCCTGTCTCACCAATTCACTGTGGCTATAAATTGCTTGCAAAATTTATGGCAGAGAGGCAATAGAACAACAATTCTCAACCACGATACCATGCCACCCTGGGGTAATCAGGAGATCCTTCTAAAGGTGTTGTGGAGTGGAGCACAATATTAATACTTTTAGGTGGGCACACACATAATTCACAAGATAAACCCAGAGATTTCAAACAGGAATCCATAGTGTCAAAAGCAATGTTTCTATTACTTTACCGTAGTCAAAAAACCGAGTGAAAGCTAAGAGCTGGGATTTTCCCAGGGGTGCCTTAAGTCTAAAAGACTGAGAACCACTGCTGTAGGTTCATAAGTAAGACAACTGATTCAAATAAAAAGGAAAAATGATTTAGTTAATGATACCAACAAAGTCCTGAATGCTGTCCAAAGTGTAGTGATGTGTGAAAAACCAAAGAGGTCAGTATTGGCTATAAATTCATTTCAATTCAATTCAGGACAGAGGTGTGACTCATGGGGTGGGAGCAGCTCCTGCCACTGCTTGCACTCTGGGAGGGCAGGGTCGGGGGTGCGTGCCCCCAGATCGGTGCACCATGGGGTGGGCAGCAGCTGCAGGGTAGAGCCGGAGCTGCATGGTGCTTTACTCGCTGGAGGCTGGATTTGGAGCAGGCTCAGCAGCACTGGGAGGAGGCTGCAGCCACCCCAAATTCACCACAGCTCTACTCCCAGCCCCGCACCACCACCCACCACAGCCTTGGCTTTTCCCAGTGCTTAGGTGGAGGTGGGGCATTCACCCAGGGCTGCGGGGCTGGGAGCCGAAGTTTGGGGTGACTGCATCCTCCTCCCAGCACTGCTGGAACCCTGCTCCAAGCCCAGCCCCCTCCGAGAAGAGCCCACGCGGCCCTGGCTGCAGCCCACTGTGTGCCATGCAGATCCAGGGGCACACACCCTCCCACCCCTCCCCTCCCAGGGTGCAAGCAGTGGCGGGGGCG
>NW_005842773.1:730807-747596 GCF_000455745.1 Alligator sinensis
CCACACTAGACTTACCACCTGATGGCAGCTGTATTGGATATCAGATCGGTATCAGCCCTCAAAAGTCTCTATCAGTATTTGTAACTTAAAACCTTCATCATTAAAATAATAAATATCTTAAAACTAAAATCTTTAAAAATAAAAAAGTCAATTAAAAATATCCAAAATATCCAAAAATAAGCCAAAAGTAATTTCAATGGGACACTTGGGCCTGGTGGGTCTTGCACATCTCATCTATCCTTGGAGCAATATCAGAAAGAAACTCATCTTGTCCTTCATGTCCAATTTTGCTCTGCATTTTGTTTTAATAGCAGCCAGTGCAGAAAATCCTGACTAGCATAAATATGTATGGTGCAAATGGCAGCACAACTTTCACTGCTTTCCCAGTAAGTTCTGGATATTCAGTTTCAATTTCCAACCAAAAACTTGAGATGTTTTGTTCACAACCCTGATACTTCTGACGTAGAAAGCTGTCTTTGCTCAGTTCAATCAGTTTGTCTTCTTCATGAACATTCAGACTGTGAAGCATTTCTTTGTTGGTATCACTTGAAAATGGATCCCTGATCCAGTTCCGGTTGATTTGTAGTGACTTTTCCATTTCACCAAAATACCTGTTAAACTGAGCAACAAGCCCTCTTAGATGGCTACAGATTACCTCTGAAATGTCAGTGGCTTCCGATGCTCCATCATTTAAGTCTGTTAGGCAGAGGAACACTGTCGTTATTCCCATTTCCACTCGTTCATTCCACCGTTGTGCTTTTGCTGTGAATCCTTTGATTTTCTCAAAGAGATCTGTTACATTAGTGTTTGGTTCCTGCATGCTTCTGTTGAGCCTGTTTAGTTCATCAAATAAGTCTGCCAAGTAAGCTAGCTTAGCATTCCATTTGGGGTCTTTGAAATAATCAACAAATGAAGAATTCTGCTCCGACAAAAATAGAGTCAACTCCACTCGCAGATCAAACACTCTCCTCAATACAGATCCATGGGAAAGCCAGCAAACTTCAGAATGTATAAGAAGGCTGTGGTATTCAGCACCCATTTCATTATACAGAGCAGCAAAAACTCACAAGTTCAGAGGTCTGGCTTTAATGAAATTCATGATTTTTACAACAGTGAGTGAAACATCATTCAGGTCAGGGCCCAGTTTTTTCAATGCTAGTGCTTCTCTGTGCAAGATACAGTGAGTTGAAACAACTTTTGGTGCTACCTGTTGTATTCTCACTATCAGACCACTTCTACTGCCAGTTATAGCCCTTGCAACATCTATGCAAATACCGACACAGCTGTCCCATGAAAGGTCATTTGTACTTATGTACTGATTAAGGACTTAAAAAAAAATATCCTCTCCTGTTGTTCATGTTGGCAGTTCAAGACAACAACAAAAAGCCTTCAACCAACTTCCTTTCCCATATATAGCAAACAAATAGTAACAGCTCAGTCTGATTTCCTATGTCTGTAGATTCATCAACCTGAAGAGCATATGCAGAGACTGTTTTCAATCTCTCAAGCAGTTGCACCTCCACATCCTCTGCCATTTCTCTAATTCTTCGAGAAACAGTATTGTCCAAAACAGGCATCTTTTTTTAACTTTATCCGCTTGCTTGTTGCCTAACAGTACTTTACAAATATTCACTACTGCAGGTATAATCAAAGATTCTCCAATTGTATGTGCTTTATTGCATTTTGCAATTCTGAGAGATATCAGATATATGAGGCCTTCAGAGCACTTTCACTGTCTTTAATGCTATGAGTAAACACCTCCTTCTGACGTTTGAGACTTTCAAGCTGCCGTTCAAAGGATTCAATCCATTTTCCAACCAAGCTGGTGTGCTTTGTTTCCAAGTGTCTTTTTAATAAAGATGGCTTCATACACTCATTGGAGTTCCTCCAAACAAATAACATTTTGGTTTGGATTTATCTTTGGGACTCGCACATGTAAAACTGAACTCCAAATAGATATTGCTGAATAAATAAATACAATAAAGTTAATAATTTTAAAACAGTAATTTTTTTCAGTCATTCTGCATACCCTCTATGACCTCTTTAAATACCCCCTAGGGGTAAGCGTACCCCCAGTTGACAACCACTGATGTAGTTCAAAGAATGTCCTGTATACTAATCTTAAAAGATTTGAGAAGAGACACACCTTATATTCAAATGCTATAAAACCATAAGACACTGCTGTTTATTTACCTTCACAGCAGTTCAGGAAAGGACATGGAACTTAAAAACACCACCTGTTTTTCTCCCCCTTTTATCAGTGATATTTGCAAAACCCTGTTTCTATCGCATGGGATTTCATTTGGAGGTCCCCGAGATCTTCCATAGGAAAGATGAAAGAACGAACTTTCTGTAACTAACTCCTACAGCTGAGCCTCCCACCCTGCCCACAAGATAGAGCCCATCTCTCCCTTCCCAAACTTAGAGAAAATTCAGAAATGTGCATGCAGGTCAGGACAGAGAATCCCAGCAAACAAAACCATGTGATCCCTTGAACTCTCTAAATCAAATTAATTCTGGACCATCAATATGAATGAGTCTTTGGGCCTTTCCAGTATATTTCCTTATACCTCATAAAGGAATAATGTCATTATCTCTGGAGAAAGGACATGGGGAGAAAACTTGCCTTACACGTGTTATTATTAAGTTTGTTTTTAGTGCTTGCCATTAATAAGGAACAAGTGGTTCTTTCTTTAATATGGACAGCAGTGAAATTTTATGCAGAATATTTATGATCCAACAGAGGAAAGCAGAGACCAGATTTCTAAGCATTCCAAGCTAAGCAGACCATGTGATAGGGAGAGGGGGTTACATGCAAGGTGGCTGCATCAGTTCTAGGAAGTAGAAACTGCACAAGTTACAAAACTGCTGCCATAATGTGATTTCCCAATTATGAGATACTCTATAAAACATGCCAAAAGATAAATAATAAGACTAGCTTACATAACTGGAAAATGTGCCATTAGTCTGTTACAATTTGAAGATAACTGTTTTCACAAGTGAAGAACAACAACTTTATAGATATTGTGTCTGGGCAGCAAAAACAGTCAGGTAAGGAAAATGCAGCTCTTGAACAATTAAGAAGGGAGTATAGTACACTTGGGAAAAAAATACTTTGACAGATATAGTTCAATGTCATTTTATGTTTCTTTTCTAGAACAAATATATGGAGGCATGAAGAGTGCTGCTAATATGAAAGGGATGCCTTCCACAAATGAGGGTTAAAGAGGTGGATCTTTTTTATCTAAAACTTTGCATTAAAATAAGAAAAGAAATGAAAACATGCAATCCTGGAAGATGGTAATCAGATTTTAAAATTCAAAGATACAGCCAAATGTTAAGTCCCCATGATTCCACATATCACTACAGCTCTGTTGGTATAACAACAGTCACTCTATACCTTCCTCATGAGCTGGTGGGAAGACTTTCATCCCTGCAAACTCTACGTATCCCTAGCATAAATTCTGCTCATTCTGGTCTTGTATATTTGAGCACCAGCCCTAAGTTTGAAGACAAGAAGACAAGCCCCACATAAACCACTGCAGGATGGACAAGGTGATTCACAGGAGGAACTAGGAAGGAACAAAGTCAAGAGATCTCCTTTTAGTTAGGACAGTTAGTTAGATGGTTCAGACATGGCCCTCAAAGACATAATGGCAGAAGTTAATTACTGCGATACGCAGTAGCAATTTGAAGAAGTTAATCATTCAGCATAGGACTACTATGAAGAGTCAGTCCTGACCCTTCAAAATAGCTGCAACAGGAAGGAATGAACAAAAGTTTTAACATTTACGAACATAAATAGGATCCAGATTGAGACTTAGTGTATGCAAGTCAGTGAAGCTACATCTACTTGCAACACATCTGATTTTAACCCAGGAGATATCACTAATCTTTGCATTTACATCAGGCTCTTCACCACAGTATCCAAGCGCTTTTGGTTGGTAAAAACATTTTCTGCAATACGGGTGTACTTGGTAGCCGTGTTGGTCTGAGACAAAAAGACATACAAAAAACTAGAACTCTTGGTTCCAAAATGATACTCTCATAGTATGGTCTAATAAAAGGTATCTTTGTGAGCTATGTTGAGTAGCTCTTTGATGTGTTGATCAGGTAGAATTCCTTCCCTGGAGGGGCCTCCCTGCCTGCCATCTGACATAAAAAACTTCTTTGTTGTTCTGCAATGAAGTTTAAAATCCAAAATCGACTAAAATTCGGCATCTTCCATGTTTCAGGGGTGTACTCCTCCAGGGAAGGAATTTTACCTGATCAACACATCAAAGAGCTACTCAACACAGTTCACAAAGACATGCACATGGACCCTGAGGGACAGACTTCCATCTTCAGCTCCCTCTGTGTAAAAATGAAGTTTATTTCCTACTTATGGGGACTTTTTACCATCTTGTACCATCTACACTTTTTCCAAAGCCTGACGAAGGGACTTTGATCCCAAAAGCTTGCAGAAAACGACACTTTTCTTGCCATTTTCCAGTTGGTCTAATAAAAGGTATCATTTTGGAACCAAGAGTTCTAGATTTTTGTGCGTCTTTTCTGTAATAAGATTTTCACTAGAAAAGTCCCTTGTTTTGGCAAAAATCAGATCTAAGTCCTGAACCCAAAAAAAAAAGATGCATTACATCTGAAACTTTTTATACTTCACTATGCACATGTAACACAACACCCCATATAAGCAGTAGTAACAGAGAGCTTGATCTTACAAGGGGTTGGGCATTATGTCCTTCATTTAGCAATTACTAAATCCTGTGGTTAACTTCAAGCAGGTGAATAGTGCTGTTGAAGCCTTAACCTTTATAACCCCTTGTCTTGGGAAACACAAACAATTAAAATAAACACAGAGACTGCTGCTAATTCTTAAAACTATTTTGAGAGGTTAATTCAAATTATTCTGTGTTTAGAGCTGGCTGACTGCCTACTCATCAATAAGATGACTTCTGTGATCCAGAGGGAAGGTTAACTGGAGGTCAAGGGAAAATGCATGCCCTATTTGCCATTAGTTTCGCTTCCAAGGTTTTTGCAATTCTGATGCTAAAAAGCTCTGTTCCTTTTGCTGGATGATAAAATGAATTCCATCAGTTCCACAGATCTCACATTTAAAAGATCAGTTGATAATGTGGGTAACATGCCTAACAATGAGGATTACACAGGAATCATTCAAGCAGCGTCTTTGTTGGATTTTTATGTTAGTAAACTATCTACACCTTGACCATTCTCAATTTAATACAGGCTTCTCACCACTAAGGCATGCTATCATCTCCACAACAAATAGCCGAAGCCTAGGCTCCTTCTGCCCAATTTATAGGGAAAAATGAGACTGTTTGAAACCTCTGCTGAACTCAGCAGTTATCAATTAACTGATTGCACTAGCAAGTCAATTAGCATCATAAAACATTAATTACTGTTATATGGAGGCTTTGAGGTGTGACTATTTGAGTTACCTGGGGAAAAAAAAAATTTTAAATAAAAAAAAAAAATTCGAGAACTCTTGGTTCAGACATTATACCTTTTATTAGACCAACTAATAATTTATCTAGCATCTTTCTTTTAGTTTTTCTCTCATCTGCATACTGTATCCTGCAGTGGCCCACAAAATGCTTTCTGATTTTTCAATATTTTTTCCCTCCAGCATACATATGAAAACAAACCCAAATGAGCCATGTTTGCTGGGATAATGCAGTCTCACCACATTTTGGTGCAACTGGAGAAGTGGGTGCAAAGCTAAATTCTCTTAAAATGCTGAAGCTAGGGTGGGGGAGAAGTCTAATCAGATTTTAGTTTCTGAAGTCATGAGACTGAGAAAAAAGAAACTAGGTACTTCTCTACATTACCCAATTTCAGTTTCCTGACAGTGTGGTTTCCTGTATGACAAATGAAAAGAAAAAAAAGAAGGCTGAGGGCTTGTGAACACTGAAGTTGTTTTTGTATTGTGTTCCTCACGCACAGGATTTCTGGAACGTCAAAGTTTTCATGAATATAATTCTTTAAACAACACCTCACAATCCCCCAGGTCTTACTAGAAATACCTGTGGCACTTGATTAGAGAGTGCAGCCGGCTGGGATCTTCCCACAGAACTTCTCCTTCCCACCACCAGCACCAAAGCATTTGCCTAGGCCCTGCGGCAGAAACAATGGGTACGCAGGGCTTTTTAAGGGTTGTTGGTTGTAGCCAGGTTGGTCTAAAGACACAGGCAGGCAAGGTTCTTTGGGCAGAGGTGATACCTTTTATTAGACCAACTGAAAATTGGACAAATTGTTCTTTGCAAGCTGTCAGGCACAAACACCCTTCTTCAGCCATAGAGAGTCTGCTGGACTTTCCCTATGCCTGAAGACAACCAGCAGCTTCTCTTTAGGCCTGAAGGGCATTTGTGCCCAAAAGCTTACAAAGAACAAAGTTTTCCAATTATTTAGTTGATCTAATAAAAAAAATATCACACATACCCAAAGAACCAGAGCACCGGTGGGAGGAGAGGCAGAGATTTTTCTTTTGCAAACCATCACGGGTACATCACTCCCACGCTACCACCCCGCATGAGGGACATGTTGTGCAACTGCAAGACAAGCACTGCTTTACGCCAGCCGCAGCGGCTCTGGCAGCGCTGAGGTCAGGCCCCTTCAGCCTGGCTGGAAAAACAGTACAAGGGCTTGTGCTTTGGGAGCCAGAGGAGCGCAGCCAAGCCAAGCAAGGACCAGAGGAGCGTGCTGGTAGCTTTCAATTAGTCAAGGTGGTGGAGCTGGTTTACTGTGGTGGAGGATGCCTGGCACGCAGAGGGGTACAACCCCTACCCTAAGGAAGGGCACACAACCAGAGTACACACTTCCTGCTCCGGAGACAGCAGCAGGCGGGCCACAACAAGGCTTCCCCCTTTATGAAGGGGGGCGGGGCGATGCATGGGAGCGAGGCGCCCGCACCCCACTAAGGGGAGGCGGCGCCCCTGTCTCCAACGGCGAGTCACGAGACACCGGCTGTTACTAGCAGAGTGAGGTAACCCGGCGGCGGGCGCGCGGCGGTTGGCTGAGAACGCTGGTGCGGGCGCACTCATTGGCTGGGGAGGCGGAGCCTCCTAAGCTATAAATAGGGGCCGGCGCGGCTCCTTCGGGCTAAACGCCGCTTCGCTACCGTTCCAGTTGGGTGCTTTAGGACTTGCTGTTCACCGCCACATCGGGTCATGCTCGGAGCCTGACTAGGCGCCCGGGACACGAATGAAGAAGCAGCTGCTCCTCCTGTTCACTCACCGGGGACTTGTCAGCCGAGGGGGCCGCAGGGGAAAACGCCGCCGAAAATGGCCTCGTTCCATATCCGTGCCGCGCGCGCGGAGGACTGTTCTGACCTGCTGCGCCTTATCAAGGTGCGGGCGGAGGGGTGGGGTCTCGTGCGTGCGCAGTGGGAGCTGGGCATCTCCCCCTCCCCCGCCCTTTTTGCCGAGAGGGGGAAGTCCATTCGGAGGAGGAGGGAGGCTTGCGCATGCGCGAGTAAGGGGGGGGGGGAACACTTCTGCGGTGTTCTTGCCTGGGAGTCGAACGCGCCTGCGCACTAGCGTGGGCAGAAGCCAACGCTTACATAACAGGCAAGGGAATATTGGGGCCTCGGTCTGCACGTGTAAGGAAAGGGGTGGGGCTTGCGCATGCGCACAGCCTTGCAAGTGTTGACCGCTTCTCTGGTCCCTTCTAGGAACTAGCCAAGTATGAGGACATGGAGGACCAAGTCATACTGACTGAGAAAGGTAAGGTGCTCATTGGCATGGTCAGCTGCTCCCCTCGGTTGCCATTCCTTGTTGGTGCCTGGCTCTAATGTCTGCCCCCTTGCAGATCTGCTGGAGGACGGCTTCGGGGAGCACCCGTTCTACCACTGCCTAGTGGCGGAAGTGCCCAAGGAAGTGTGGACACCAGAAGGTGAGACTTGCTGCTGCTCCTGGTCTTAACATGAGAAATGCACAGGCCGCACGCAGCCTGAGGTAATGCCGCTGATTGTACGTAAGGCCTCCGCTGTTAAAATGCGGTAAGAGGAAAAGGTTTAAGTGTTGAGATGCAACTGTGCAGATTGCAGTAGCTTTCTAAGTAATCTGCCAGCCTGAAGAGCATGGGAGACCAGGTATAATAAATATAATGTGCTTTAATTCCATTTCATTAAATGGTTTTCTTGTTTGACCCTAATTTACCTCTTATGTAATTCTGTTGAATCACATTTTTTCTTTAATTTGTCCCCAATCTTCAGGTTACAGTCTCTAGCTTCGCCATGTACATGGCCCTTCCGTGTACATGGATGGGCGGGGAGGTAACTAAAAGATCCGTTACACAATAAAGTAGATGATCATGATATGAGGTAAGGTCTACAGGGACAAGTACTATTCCCAAACCTTTACCAAAAAAACACGGTAGATCAGAAATCCTGTATGCACTGTCTTCCTATGAGCATGTGCGAAGCACTATGGTAAAAATGCGATTTCAATTTTTCAAGTTTTAGGATTGAATGGAATGATGTGGGAAGAGTTGGCTCCTCTTCCAGGCTGAGCTATGGAATTGTTGTTGGTCAAAGTAGATAATAGCTTCCTGTTGCTGAGGGTAGAGAGAGACTGATGCTATCAGTGGGAGCACAGAGGAAGCAGTGTTGGAGATGCCATTACAGCAGCTAATGGCTGAGAGAGAGCACTCCTGGCTTCCCACAGAGCAATTTTTGAGAAATTGGAAGATGAAGTAGTGCTTTTTAGATTACATTCATTATTAGTTTTATGCTCAGATTCTAAGGAAGCAAAGTTGAGCTCACTGTCACCAGATTCTGAACTGCCGTGTCAATCTTAGTCTGATTTGTATTCCAAAGTGGACATACTGATAAATCATTAGGGTATGTATGTATCTGTACCAGAAAACCTTGGTTGTTTGGTGCTTATTTTTAATTGTAACACTGGCTTTGAAGATGCAGGGTATCAGAAGGATAAGTTCTCATTTTCTAAGGCTGATTCAGGTTGCAGGAATTTGTCTTAACTGTAACTTATTGCGCTTATTGTAAACTTCTATTCCTAAACCCAGCCTATGATAGTTGCAAATTTAATAGTTGCATGTTACAGAAATGGCCTAGGCATTAAGACATGCATGTGAGACTAATTTCTTTCTTTTCTCTTTTTTTTTTTTTTTTTTTTTTTTTTTTTTTTTTTTGAAGGCAACAAAATTTTAAGTTTTTACTAAAGTAATAAAACTTTTTGTTTCAGAACATTGTGTTGTGGGTTTTGCCATGTATTACTTCACTTATGACCCATGGATTGGAAAACTGCTGTATCTTGAAGACTTCTATGTGATGTCTGACTACAGAGGTATGTTCTAATCTATAGTAGTAGATTGGAAAATTTATATTTTTTTAAATGGTGTGTTTAAGAAGTACACTACTGGAATAGTTTGGGGGTTTTTTTGCTTTTTAGGGCTTGGCATTGGTTCAGAAATTTTGAAGAAGCTGAGTCAGGTATGTTGTGGCTTTTTCATTCTTCCATTAGACTCTTTTTTTTTTTTTTTTTTAAGCACCAAACAAGTAATATGTAATCAGTGCTGATTATTGGTTGTACAAACTACTGCCTTCAAACACTACTTGGAAATAAGGGATTTAGTGGCATTAGTGAAAGAAAAATACATCCTATAAACTGTTTCTACTAATCCTAATTCTGACAAGCACAATAGAAAGCAGACAAATCCCAGAGGATAGGGTAAAGGAAACCAGCCACACTTAACACTGCAGCCACTGTTTAGTGGCATCCATTTCAGCTCTGATTCAAGCTGCAATTTATTAGCCTATTAGTGGAAGGATAGCCAAGTTCATGTATACAGCAAATGAGATTGGTCTGTCTTTTAGTCTACTCCGTAATATTTCCATAGGTTGCTGTTAAAAGTCGCTGCAGCAGTATGCACTTCCTGGTGGCAGAATGGAATGAACCTTCCATCAGGTTCTATAAGAGAAGGGGTGCCTCAGATCTGTCGACTGAGGAAGGGTGGAGACTCTTCAGAATTGACAAAGAATACTTGTTGAAAATGGCAACTGAAGAGTGAAATTGTTCCAGCACATGACAAATCCTATCTGCGAATTATACTTTGAATAAATTCTTGCCTTATTCTTGCTTTGTGTACAGTCTGTAGTGAAATAAATAGCACAGATGTTCAAGAGCTTTACCAGTGCTGAGAGTAGTGAGATAATAGCTACTGTACCCCAGAATTGACACAGCTGTGAAGTCCAGTTTTTTTGCTTGTATACATCTTTCACTAGTGTGGGCTTGTGATCTTTAAATATATATTGAATAAAACTTCATTCTTGTAAGTGTAATGCAAATGTGTACAATGTACACACGGGTAGGGTTTGTTTCAGCTTCATTTTATAAGAATATAGTATTTTTATGTTCATTTTGTGTGTGTAAAAATAAAGTAGTTTTCTTCACTATGCTTGGCTGGTGTTACAAGAGGTTTTTAATCAGAATTCAAAAGTAGATCTTCAAAACAGAAATGCAAAACTCTGGAAGTCCAAGAGTTCTGCATTTCTTTTTGTCTCAGGCCAACACGGGTACCAAATACATCCCTGATCCTCAAAACATCCATCTATCTAAATCAGGTGGGCCATATGCAGCCCACCATGCCATTCTATCTGGCCCGTAAGGCTCCTAAAAAGTTTAGAAAATTAATATTTATCTGCGCCTGGCTGCCTGTCATGCGTCCCTCAATGGCTTGCCAAAACTCAGTAAGTGACCCTCTGCCTGAAATAATTGCCCACCCCGATCAAAATCCTACCTACCCCAAAAAGGACCAACTCTCCAGTCTCTGTTTCTATGCTATCAGACCTTCAGACCTTGTACCAAATCCCTACTGCTTAGGAGGATCTACAATTCAGGTGTTCCACTTACCTTAGGTGCAAGACCAAATGTGATAGAGAAGCTGAGAATGTATCTAACAGCTTGTAAATTGGGGATAGAGGAACACAGGTGGTGCATTCCTCTATCCCTCAACAACGGGTATCTATGAGAGACCGGAGTTCACTTAATTTTGCCTGAAAAGTATCAGCTCTAATCCCTGTTATTGTTGGGGGGAAGCTCTCAACATTTCATGATTAACCTCTTCATTTTGCACAAAAAAAAATTGGTGTGGGGGATTGAATGCGACACTCAGGCCTAGTAATTTAATCACTTGTGAGGAAGACTTGAAATTGTAATGTACATTGGTTTAACTAAAATCTATTTCTACATGGCAGCCAACCTCTGGATGCAAATCAGAAGTCAGATTTCCAGTAGATTCCTTATGAACAAACCTTAACCCTAGTTGGTGTTAAAGTGTGTACAGATGAATTTGGGACTAGATCTACAGAAAGACTGAAGTGCAGAAGACCAACAGCGTGATTCTCAAAACATCTCTCAGTTGCTGCTTAACTATAGCGTCCAAAATTCTGTTTCTGGATGTAACCAGAAGTACATTAGCCTGAGTAGTGGTCAGCAGCTAGGTGATTAGATGACACCTATGCTCTGTCAGGATCTGCAAACAAAGGACTCTTTCACCTTTATACTTACTGGGTGATGTCGGGTGAGCACTCCAAGACTATTAAACAGATCAAGTTTCATTTAAAAACAGCTCCAGGAGGAGATTGCCCCACCCCTTAATGTAACATACATGTGTCATTCAATCTGTGGCTCTGGAGGAGCTAGCACAAGTAGGGGCAGAGCCCATGACTAATTACCAATTACCCACCACTAATTACACTGTTTCAGTGGCAGCTGAACGACCAATAACTGTTAACCTCCGTAGCATCCTTATGTCATCTGTCGTGCCACCAGAGCTGGGTCTGGAGCTGGCTCGTAAGGAGCACTATGGTCTGGATCTGACCCAGGGACTGAATCAGCTTGATGCCCCTGTCCTGATAAATAACTGGTTAGAGCACTCACTCTGGAAGTAGGTAAAATTCCTCTCTGCATGAGGTTATTCAAAATTATATTACCTCAAGCTAAGCTTTTGGGAGGAAGGTAACACTCAGTTCCTTCTGTTGAAAACATTACACTGTACAAATTGCTTAAATATTTAGTAGGCCAGGGAGGAAAAAAAATGGCTCAATTGAGTCTTTTGCAAAGGGCAGGTCAAAGTAATATAGCTCAGCCCTAAGGCCAGTCACTGTGACCTGGCCACCCCGCTGTCACTGCGTACCACTTTATTCACCCTAGGCCAGTGCTTCCCAAACCTGGTGGGCTCTCTCACACCTTCATACTGCAATCACTGCCAAGACTCACCCCCATGGTGAATGCCACTGATTCCAGTGGCAACGGACAATGGACAGTAGCACAAAAAACAGCAGCTGCAGTAGGGTAGTGTAGACTGCCTGAGTGGGGGGGGTGTCTCTGTTCTGGCCCACATTCACTGTGTGCCAATCACCTCCACCACAGAAAGCCATCACATGCTGCTGCTCAAGACACAAAAGTGCTGCAATACTGAATATTACTGTCTCTACATCCTTCTGTGGTTTGCAGCAGCTCTACATTGGCATTAAAGCTGTATCTAGTAATATAGGTGAGGTCAGAAGATTAAAACTAGTATCCGTCCTCATAAAACCAGTGTAAGGACATGTTTGTTCTCAAATTAATTCATTAGCTATTTAGGATACAACCACACAAGTACTCCTGAACCACTCTCATAACTGACTCCTGGAATTGGAGAAAAATGACATTGCTGCCTGATTATTTGGAACTACAGGGAAGTTTACAGAAATGTCTCTACACATTTTCCTCTGCCAGTATTCACAACCACATTTTTTTGCTGCAGCACAAAGATTCCCTTCGCTACACAGCAGAAAATGAATCAAGCAGCATATTCTTTGGCTAACTATAATTTCAGACAAACAGCTGAAAGCAAATAACTTTCAGATGTGTGATTATGCCTGCCATCTCGTTAGTTAGGGGTTGCTCAAAAATACCCAAACATCTGAAAAGCTGTCTCAGAATTCTGAGCAGCAAATATTCAAAGAGGGTTATCGCAGCAGAGGAGCTGCTCTGCGGTAAAAACAAATTAAGGTCAATACAGAGAGGCCTCTTCTTGTATGATTTTCATACAACTTGTGGAATCAGCTCAGGAGACAAATGAATTGAAAACATAACCATAACCAAAAGTCACGATTAAGGATTTTCAACTTGCTACGCTTATGCATAAACATTACATCGACTGACCAAAGCATAAGGAAAAAAAGTAATTTCATTACTAGGGTCACTTGACATTAGGAATTTGTACCAATATAATTGAAGCAGTACAACCCTAGGCTGAGGGTATAGTTATATAAAGGTGCTTTATACTAACGTATCTTATTCCCCTTCCTGTACATCCATAAAAAAATACCAATGTAACTGTGTACACACTGAAACTTGCACTAGTATGACAGTATCAGTGAAATGTCACTGTACTCCTAAGCAGTATATAAATTTTATTCAGTGTTTACTCTTTGCATAACATATATGATATGTGATATCTAATAAAAGATATCACCTCTTCCACAAGTTTTGATTCCTTGATTTTGCATGCATGCACATGTGTGATCTTACACAATCGCATATGCATATCTAGGCTTGTTTATGTTGGAAACCAATATCATGTGGTCAAGGGAAATTGACTACTACCTTGTACTTTGTGTATTTAATCCCTTCCCCCTGCCCCTCCCCCCCCAAGTCACTCAACAAGCTCAAACAAATAAAAACAAGTAATATTTTAGATGCCAAACATAACCGATGCTGTTTTTTTAAGGAATCAGTTTTATAAAGTCAGGTGCTACTGTACATTTCTATTATACTTCTCAACCAATTAAAATGTCAGAAGTTAATGCCAATTTATAAGAAAATCATTGTATATGTTATGTCTTGGACTTGGTTCCAATCCAACAAAGGACTTCAGCACATTCTTAAATTTTAAGCATGTTAGTAAAATGCTTTGCTGGACTGGAGCAATTTAGCAAAGTGAGAGTATATAAAATTAGAACAATGTCCAAGTCCCTATTTTATACATGGCTTTTTAAGAGGAGTCCTGGTCAAAAGGAAAATCCTTTTCAGTTTGGGATGCTCCCTTACTACCAAAAGGAGGCTTCAGGTCTGTTCTTATCTTGCTATACTAAAGCAAAATGAATGAGCTGTCCAATTTGGGAGCTTCTGCAGATCAGGTTAAACCTTTAAGAAAAGGATCTGGAGCTCAGTTAGGTTTATTTTTCATTGGATGAACCTTAATAAGTGTAGTCAATGGCACAATTAAGTTAAACGATAATCTGAACTGTGACAAAAAGTATCTATCAACATTCAAGATTGCAGTATACTCTCCAGAGAAGAGCCCAGTACCCAAAGCTCCACTGATTTCAGTAAGACTGCACAAGGAGAAAAGGGATTGCTCAAACAGAGCTTATTATAGGGCTGGAAAGTATAGCAGCTTCTATCTGAAGTAATGAACTATTTACACTACTGGAACTATCACCACGGGGATAGAGAAAGGAAGAGTCAGGGTCTCACACCATCTCTAACAGCAGACAAAGAGGAACTGAAAAGCTGCTAGAGCAAGCGGAACCCACGTCCTCATTCTCAGATGTAAGGCTCAGTTTCAAAACACATTCCCCAGCCCCTTGTACTGCTCCAAAATGTTTAGCTAGGCAACCAGGACCAGCCCTGGACCCTCTGGTGGCAGTGGCAGAAGGGAGAGCCATTAAAATGTAACATCCCAGGGGAAATTGAAAATATAAATTTAATTAGGAATCATTTAAGTAAAAAAAAGAGTTCACACTGATAAGTTATGGATCCATTGGAAGTCTTGAAGAAGGGACTGGATAGAAACCTTGCTGGGATCATTTAGTCTCAGCAGGATTCCTGCCCAGAGCAGGGAGGATGGACTCGATCTCTCAAGGTCTCTTCTAGCCCTTAATTTCTATGATTCTATGATTCATTGTTGTCTCATAATAATTTTTACCTCAGGCAGACTGCATAAATCTTAACTAAAGCTTAGCAAGAGCCAAAACAAAACAAAAACAATTTTTTTTAAACAAAAGGTATTTGTCACTGGAAAGTAATAGGCAAAATAGCCAGAGAAAGACAGTGAAAGAGTCCAGCCTCAGAGAAATTATGCTCATATGAAGCAAGTTCTATACAAGAGTATGTTTCTTTCAACAACAAAGGAGTAGCGTGTGCTGTGAGGTGTAAGAAGTAGTTACAGCACATGCTACTCCTATGTTGTTGAAAGAAACATGCTCATATTTATGTAACGGCATCTCTTTGAAAGCTGGCAAGCTATCAACTAGGCTGACAAAAGCAAAGTCCATGGTGCCACACAGCTCATAGATCCGACCAACAGCAAAGTGTGGGCGTGTCTAAACATTTCCAGAACCAAAAATCCTTTGAGTAAGCAAATGTCCAAGATTTATGGAAAACATTAGAAGTAATTCCTCGGCTGCCCTGGCACAGGGGCCATAACACAAAGAGCAAGGAATTGCCCTATCGAGTTTAACATTAGAAGGGGTTCAGGTGCATAGCAGGTCAGTTAGAAAAAGCTCTGAGCCTGCAACAAGCTTTGTATCTGCACATAGCTTGTTTAACGATCAGAGCCTTAGGCCTTAATGATCTGTCCCTTTTTGATTCTGCCTGACAGGCTACATCTATATGGCAAGTGGGGTACTTGCATGTGTCAGCTCCGGAAGTGGAAGCAGTACAGCTGCCTCAGCACAGTACAGGTCACTTGGGTCAGCAGGGGGCTAATGTGGTCCCAGGGTTAGTGTGCAGCATCTGTGCATGGCACTGCCATTCATGGGCAACTGGTGCTGCTTTAGTCAGGGGGGGCACATGCCCCCCCCCCCCCCCCCAGCACCCAGTCAGGGACGGGGGGGTGGCCCCCCCGCAGCCGATCATGAGACAGCCGATGACAACATGGCCGATTGCTGCGGCTGCTTATGGGAGTGCCTGTGGCTGCTCCTGGGAACACAACAGCGCTCCACTACCTAGCTGGTGCTTGCAGGGGGGCACCGGCACTCCTGCCTGCCCCCCTCCCCCCCAACCATTGCCTAAGCAGCAAACGCGGCCAGTCAGAGGGTGCACCAGCGCTCTCAGGGGGTGCACATGCACTCCTTACACGTCACCACTGCTGCTATGTGCTGTGTAAATCTGCTCCTAATGAGCTCTGTAGAGTTCCATATCTACTGCACGTTCTAATTCCTGTTAAAGCAGTGACATCCGTCCATTAAAAACTGCATCATCATCAAAAAACGCCAGGCCTCCCTCCAATAGGTTCCTCCTGCCCTTACCGCCAGCCATTACCAATTCTCTTCTACTCTCCAACATATTTTGGGGAAATTGTAACTTTATCTATAAACAACAACTCCTAGCGAACTATAGTTCCCCAACACCCTTTTTCTAGGCATGCAGAGACCAGTCCCTTTTAATTAGGAGACTGAGAAGGCTGAAGATGAACAACAATTACGTATCTTTAAAAAAAACTGAAGGCCTTGTAAGCTATAAGGGCAGGGGAAGTGGTAGGTCTAGGTGAGGTGTTTAACCCATTTCAATAGGTTTTGTCCATCACTATAAGCAACTCCTAGGCTAGGGACAGAAGTTGCACATAAACTGGTTTAAGTGATCAGAAACTGGTTTAAACCTGTAATAGAACAGCTCAGAGCACATAAACCAGTTTAAAAATGGCTGGAACTAGCTTAAGGTAAACCTGGTTAAATGTAATATGAAACTTAACTAATTTGGGTCAAACTGTTTTATAGAACTGCTGTCTCAGACCTCTTCCCGGTTCAAGTTAAATCACA